>NW_027113649.1:265421-289800 GCF_000696795.3 Halyomorpha halys | reverse complement strand
TAAATAATTTATTAAATAAATCAAAAATTAGTATCCAATTCTGTCTCAACACTTTATTTTTCAGTAGTCCAACGTTTCGGCCATTCTAGCCAAGGTTTTTTTTATATGGTGGTGTATTTAATTGTTGATAATTTTATAGAGGAAAATTAAATGTTAATGATTTTTAAATTTTAAATAAATAGGTTTTGAACTAATAATAAAGAAAATGACCTGGGCAGAATAGCCTGCAAAAGAAATTTTAAATTAATGTGAGGAAGAGTTTGTTTTGAAGATGTCCTTGAAGATGGCTAGAATGGCCGAAACGTTGGACTACTGAAAAATAAAGTATTGCAGCCAAAAAATAAAAATAAATAACAGAATATATGATGGAATTAATTTTTTTATCAAAACAAATAAATCTACGAAAATGTGATGTAGAATGGTGAAAGCTGTCGCCGACACTACATTGTGTAAGCTATGCCATTTGATTCCGTGGTACTACTGTCTCATTATCAGCTGCTTGACTTCTGGTTGTACTGTCAACTATCTGCACATGAGCGACAACTGACAGACACTAGGAAAGTGCTTTGAAACTGAACTCGTATTTTATAACCTGGTAAAACCAACCTTATATATAATTTATAAGCTATCATGTTTCCTAGTTTTTTTTTTATGTGAAGATCTTTTTTGTTTGTATTTAAACAGTAGTTCATTCATCAAATTAGACTGTTAGCAAGGTCTGGCTTACTGCTAATTGTTTCACTTGTAAGGTAGATATTAGCCGTGAAAGCCCTTAGTAGTACAAAGTGAAAAGAACGATTGAGTAATGGGATAAAATATGATAAATAAAAATTTATTCCAGGGGGAACCTAATACGTCTGAATTTTATATTTTTTTTTGGTTAGATCTAAAAGCCATTGATCCTCAAACTAATTCTTAGACCAAGATGTATATTTAGTACAGTAAACATGTTAGTCTGCTACATAAAGAATCGCACCAGAACCATAGATAGCCATACACATCACACCTAAAAGAACTAAATCGCTAAAAGTGACCATACCCTCACACTGACCGTTTCCTCGATTCGTACCAAAAGTGTCTTTATTGTGTTGTGTCAGCTAGTATTTCTATAGGGTCCGCTATTTCATAATTCTATTATCCAAGATTTCCACAGATTGTCGTTTACTGTTTGCGATTTTCCGTTGCTTCCTGTAGGAAAAATGAGTATTATGGAGACTTGATCCGATCCGGATAAACTGGTAAAACTGATCATTAGACATGTCATGGAAAAAAACACATAAATTGGACTAGAAAATAAAGAAATAACATAACAGAATAAGGAGATGTGACAACCTAAGGTCATGAGTGATAATCAAATGCTACAAAGAATATTGTCATTTCCAATAGGATCTAGCTATAATTTTAATAATCCTCAGCCCCCCACCAATTTCCATTTTATTTTAGTATTTTTTTTATTATTTATTATCATCTTTTTTTTAAATTAATTAAATTTTCCAATGTTTGAGAGACATTTCAAGGAAATTTAATTTAGCAAATGTTAATGATTTCCCTATGAAATTATTTATGGAACTTGATCGTATGAAATTGAAAGATAAGATGGTCTGTTTGATGGCGTGTTAGATCAAAAAATATTTTTAAAAAATCTTCATTAAAAACCTAAATTAAATAAACAAGATAAAAATATTGTAAACTGTGGTAGGACTATAACATAACATATAAAAATTTGTATAAAATTAAATAAAAATGAGTAAAGTAAATTTAAATAATAAAGAAGTAACAATGGGTAGAATAAAATTGTAAAAAAAATTAAAATATTGGATTTTATTTTATTATTATTAACAATTATAATTTTTAAAAAAATACTAAATTTTAAATAAAACTAAAATGAAATATTGAAAAAAATCACAAAACGTTTACCAAACAGTGTCCATCGTTCCAAGCCTACAATATTTTTCGACATTACTATAAAATATATTAGATAATATAGTTACCAAAATTTGTATATTGTAGTCGTATATACATTGCTTTTAAATTTTCGGAATGCGAACATTACCAATTCCACTTGAGTTTAAAAAATGTATAAATATGCTTAGAAATAGAATAAACATCAAGCATTTAAGTATCCACATGGACTAAAAAAATTTTTAAAAACAATGACTAGAACATGGGAGATCAAAGGGACCTACTACTAATTCGAAGCACCCGAGTTCCCGGATTATTATTATAATATCTACTATAGCAGATAATTATGTTCTGTATCACTGTGGCTGCGAGTCAGCCCTGTCGGTTCGAGCTCTCCGGGGTAGACCTAGCCTCATGAAGTGGTTCAAGAACGAATCCCCTCCTCGCACACCGTTGTTCAAGAACCAATACTTCCTTACAAAGTTCCTTGTTCCATTCATGGTTTGTAGCGGTACAGATTTTCATTTTCTGAACTTGGTTGATTAAATAACCTATATATTTGTAATAGAACATAAACCATTACTAATTGTTTATTATATCAACAAATATAAAATTTGTTTCAAGCCTGATAAAAAATTTCAGAGTTTATCGGCGTTCCAAAATAAATGAAATCAATAAATTTACTAAAAACATTACGAGAACTATTTTTAATGACAAGTTTTAGCAATAAAAAACAAAGAAAGCAAATATATATGTAAAAAAATATAGTATGCCGTATTCTACCGAAATTTGAACCATTTTCCTAGTTTCATCAGTTCAGTTATTAGTATTAGAGGAGGAACTTATACAATCCATGTATAAAAAATTCATCAATTTTTTGAGTGTTTTAAGAGCCAAAGAATATTTTTAAAAAATACTCATTTACAAAACAAAATAAAACAACATCTACAAGTTTCATCAAAACTCTTGGTGCTGTAAACCAAAAAAATGCTTCATACAAATCAAATCATGTTTTATAACAATAGGCGAAAGAAAACAAAGTTTTTAATGTTTTTGGGATACGGAGTAAGCAAAAACTCAAAATCAAATAACATATAAAAAATTAATTTTCTTTTATAATATTTTCAGTGACAACTTAAAAATTGTAAATCCTTTTCAGATGACTAAATTTAACCGTTCAAAGCAAGTATGAATTCTTTGTTTACTTATTCTGAGCATTAAAATTAAAATCATTTAGTTTTTACACCCATCTAAAAAAGATTAATTAGCAAGAATATTGTATATTATTTAAATCGAAAAATATTGTACATATATCACTTCTGTATTGATTGATTTTATAGTCTGGTAAATAAATAGCTTTAGTAACGAAATAATGCTTCAGCTGTTTATTATTATATCCATCGGCGTCCCATTAACTTGGCCCATTCGTTATTTATTCATTCATAGTTACTAGAATCGGTACTGAATGGAAGGAATCGATTAAATTAGTAAACCAAGCTTGAAAATGGGCCTTACCAGCTTAGACGTAGTAATCCTCTACCATTATATAGATTGGATGGTAAGTTCTTCAAATTTCCATTAAGATAATTACGGTGTAGTATAGATGGTTGGGGAAACAGGAGCGGCTAAATGTGATAATCATGGAATGTTGCGTGTCCACCTCTCTCTAGCACTTTTACATCGATCTCATTCCGCAAATCCTTTTCAGATAGCCAACTGTAGCCGCTCAAAGCAAGTAGAAATTTCACGTTTATTTATTGTGAACATAGTGGTTAACATAAGAAGTGGCAACTATTTATATATATTATTAATTCAACTTTACACCTTTCTAGAAAAGGTTAATAAATAAAACTGCAGAATTTTATTTTCAGTTCGTTTATTAAACATGACGTTTATCATATTTAAATAATAACATAGCCATTACCAAATTAGAGATAAAAGAAATATTACCTATTAAACTTTAAATATCAAGTTGTTCCAAGAAAAAAAAAGAAAGATAAAAGACATGATATTCGTTAATATTTAAGTTATATTTTTTAATTAATATATTTTAAAATTGATTGTTAAAAAATATTTTTTTTTAAATTGTACTTACTCAGAAAATATTAAGATCATGAAAAATTTCTAATTTTTATTTTTGAATAAAATTAAGGTCCCTGAGTTCAAAGAACCAAGCCTCGAAAAATGTTCTATGAATGAGTATGTATTTGAAGGGCCTAACTCAAAAAAGAAAAATCGAACGAAATTGCATATTTAGGTCTGCTGGAATGTTACCGTAACTTTTTCTTTAAAATCGACCAACCGGAAGTGCCACTTTATATAATCAATTTGAATTTTTTTTTTAAACGGTTCTAAAGATTTTGATTCAATTCGGTGTACATAATAAAGTACGATTTAATATCGGCTCGGTATTATTCTCATTGAAATAGTCAAAAGAGCTAATTTGTTTATTTGAAATAAATGAGCAAATTATCAATTAATTAAATAATAATTTGCTTAAGTAGTAATAAAACGTGAATAAAAATTAATTATAAATGAATATGCTAATTAACTAAAAAAAAATTAGATATAGCTAAACCAGTTTATATATTTGGAAGTCGGAGACAATCTCAGCGCCCAATACTAATCATGTGTACATGGCTTTATTTTCCTTGTTAAACTGCTGTAGTTAAGGTTCAGTAGAAGGTATAACATTGATATTCGTTTTTCAGATATCAAGAGACCTTTAAATACAACTTTTCTAAGCAAAAAAAATGATAAAAAGATTTATATTTTTAATTTCACCTCCTGGAAGTTAAGTAAATATTGTGTTATGCGCGAACCACAACAGATTTGTTTTAAAAACCACTAAATGTTTAGGTCTTTGAGCATTTCGTATACAGAAACAGCAAGAAATAGTTGATGCGTACATCTAGTATATAATACATAGTAACAACAAACATGTAGCAATATTAAAACGGAAAATTAAGAATATAAAAACTGAATCATTTTAACAACAAAGTAATGCCATCAAATGGATCTTTCTTCAGCTTCTTAATAAAAAAAATATATATCGGACCTATAATTAATTTGTGATCATATGTTGATAGGCAATGAGCTAGTGAAAAACTACAGTCTGAAAGATATTTCAGTATTTCGACATATTACTTTAACTATTCATGCATAAAAGATAATCAGATGAAACACGGTAATGTAAATTATTGCAAGAGATGGTGCAGCGAGGTAGTGAAAGGTGACCTACATTGAGCAAGGAAGCTTCTGAGAAGCCTTGACCTAGGATAAACGCGGACCGTCCATTCACCGTGAATAATCGTTCACCAACGCTGTCTTGCGAAGTCATTGCAGAAGTTACAAACTAATTTCATAGACATTGTTTATTATTACTTTTATTGCTTAGGAGTAACCAATATTTCTTCACATCTTCATACTGATAAAATCAAAGGGTTAGTGAGAGATAAATTATTATAATTATATATATAGTATTAACTTTATTAAAATAAAAAAAAATTATATATTTACCCCTCTCCCCCCCAAAAAAAACAGAAAGGTATGGGGTACAGGTCTTAATCGCTCTACTGTATTTTTCAACACAGTAGTCCCAATCTAACATTTAGAGTCCTCATTTTACATTTGTTAACTAAATTTATGGTTTAATGACTACTGATGATTCAGTTGAACCAAGATTTTTGGATTAAGAAAATATTCCTTGGGGTGTCATTATGTTATCTTTCTCAGAATTAGACTCACTCTGTCAGAGAAGCTCTTGCAATGGGACTTCTAATTAATTAAGTAACTGTACTAATTTATAATTAGAAATGAGCTCAAAGCTGAATAACGGTGTGTGTCTCTTTTACTCAAGATTGCATATTTTACAGCAACCCTAAGTATTACGAGCTCTGTTAAAAAAAAAAAAAATATATTTTTGTTCATTTATAACTCAAATTTTATATATATATTAATATAATTTAGAGAAGAACATATAAATCCATAAATTTTCGCCAGTCCATTAATATTACGATCAAAATCTACAAAAACGAATAGACTGTAAAGTTATAAGATACAGGTGTCAATTATTATCAGTTGGTTATTTGGAATCTAGAAAACTATATTTTATTCGTTTATAATGCAAATCCCATATTTCCAGATTGTGTGAAAATAATTTTAATTTAAAAAAAGAGAGTTTAAATGCTTCATTAACAATGGCTTAAAGACTATTTCTTAGGTGATAAAAAAATAGAATAATAATAAATAAATAATTAAAAAACGAACATGAATTGAAGGTTTTAAATCAGAACCCTTTAGATCTATAGTTCTCCATTGACGGTCTAGATCCACGGCTATTTCCCGCTCATGTAAGTATGCATTAAACTAAAAAATCATGAGAAAGTTTAAGATCACTAAAAATATTTTGGATCACACCAAGAATGACCATTAGACCACTCTGTGAGAAAAGGTTTTGTTCATCCAAAATTCAATATTTTTATTGTATTGAATTTTGAATAAAAACCTTTTTTTTTTTTTTTTTTATATATAAGCTAACGTCAAATCTTGAAAAAAAAAAAAAAAAAAGGAGAAACCTAATACTACAATTTCATTGTTTTCTAGTATTCCATAGAAAATTATTCGACTAATTCAGAACACCTAATCACCACATTCATTTTGGTCAATGCAAATACAAGATTGGCTTTCAACTTCGATAATCCAAAGAGCTGTTAGATAGCACAGTTCTCATGATTTAAATATTCATGTACTAATTACAAAGATTACAAAACTTAATTTTGGGAGAGTTCCCAGTGTTAGGAGATGTTTCTTAACGCGTCAACAATGTTTTAATTAATGCTCAATTAACGCAGTTAACATTACATTAACAATGAGGAGCCACTCATAGCCAACGGTTTTAATTCTTTTTTTTTCTGGTAGATTGTGAAATTATCTGAACTGCTAGCAATAAAATTTTCAAGAAATATCAATCCTTTAAATCGATGCTTTGTAGTTCTAGTCGAGGTGAATGTGATATAAATCTCGGATAAAATGCACCCTTTTAGATAAATATAATCAATTCAAAGATATAATTTTATTTAAACTTATACCTATAGGGAATGTTAAATTCCATCAATGAATAAGAACCCGATTATTTGATGGAAACTCACTCAGAATCATAAATAAACAATATTGATTGTATTTGGTAGCTTTTTAAAAATGAAAATTAATTAAATTTTATTTGATTAAAAAGAATTATTTTCAAAAAATAAATTACAGTATCTAATGTATTAAAAAATTTTCAACAAATTAAAACTGGGCTGTACTTGTCAATTTCAACTCAATCACTGATCTATTAATCACTGTATCTAAAAAACGACAATCATAATAATAAAATTATTAATAGTAGCCCCTCTTATGCTGCTGATGTGATGAGGTTGGGTTTAAAAAAAAATTGTACTGATGTTTATGAAATATAATGTCTAATAATTTAATGCTGACCGTTGGAGGAGACGATTGAGAGGTGCGATCAGTGAAGAGAACAAATAAATAAAAATAAAATTTTAAAGATAATAAATTATCTAAATCGGATCAGTAGTAGCAAATATTTAAAATTACGATGCATATGTATTATGTAAATATTTCATACAGGTTTCCGTAGAATATTGTGGAATGGGAGAAGTCCATATCATATCTAGCTCAGTATATAGATAAGTTGGTATCAATTCCTAACTAATTACTTACCGAATCTTGGATACAATATCACGACTATGGTTACAAGATCTGTAATTATTAACACTGTTTCTCCTTGAGCTCCAGGTATGAAAAAAGGATGGTTTCCGAAAAAATGGAATAATTTACATCTTAGAGTCCCAAGAGAGGTAATTTACTCTAGTGGATAAGTTTTATTTCAATCTACCCTCTCTGTGTCATGTTGTGGTTTCGGGGAGCTGCATGTATAGCTTAAACAGAGGGCCGAACTCGTGTCTAGTTTGGTCCGATATAGGTATTGGACGGGTAGCGTGGCCGATACATCATTTGTAATGATCACTAAATGTTCAACTGTAAAATATGGAATTAAATATCGATTATGGCGCTCAATATTGGCCCAACTGGACATCAGAGACTTTAAACAAAGTCAATTTCTGGACGAACTATCTTCTCCTCCACCAACAAATTATTCTCTTATTTGAAGATTATTATTATTATTATAAAATATTACTATAGTTATCATTTAATATAATGATAAACATAAACGTAAATTTTAAGAAAATAAGCCTGCTAAGCTATACTTCATTTGTTTAAAAAAATAAATAAATAAAAGTATCCAAACAAATAATATAATATTTCTAATGACATGCTGACGCTAAGGATAATGTTTCTGTTAATGAGAAATAATTAATTTGATATAATTATATCAATAATCTGAAATGAAAATGTTTGCAACTAAATAAAATAGAATTCTAAATTTTTGAATAATTTAAAAATTTCGTTTTTCAGTTAATTGTGTAACATATATTTTTTCAATTTTGATCGTTGGTATATATTCTTACGTATACAAACTTGTTAAAGGAAACACTTTCTCCTCAAAAGCTTTCTATTTACAATTCTTATTATGTTCCATATTTAAAACCAAGCATATGCCGGTTCAGGTTCAAAGGCTGAAAACAATAATATTATTTATTTATTTTTTTTAATTTTAAAGTTATTGATAAATATTAAAATCTGCCTCAACGGGTAACAAAACTGCCTGGGCAATAAGTAATAGTGATAAATGATCACATTCGTACCAAAATTGAAAAATAAATAAATAAAAAGAATTATATAGATAAATAAAATCTCTATATGTATATAAATAGAATTATAAATAAAATGAACATAGTCAAACACGAAATTATTAAATTATAAATATATTACCTTCTAGTAAATTTTAATTTTTTGAGTCAATTTCTTTTTCATTTATCACGAACCTTATATTTGTGATGGTTAGAGATAATATATCACGGGAAAAAAAAATAGAAATCAATACAGATTTAATAAAATAGTCCCCAATTTTGTATTACCCTTATTCTATTATAACGATGTTATACTCAGGAACAAACATATGACATACAAAACAGTAAAAACTTAAGTAGTATCAGTTTGCTAGGTAACAATTCTGCTCATTTCTTAATCAAAATAATATGCCGAGCTGAAGTGGCTCTATCTATCCTTTCAATGCCAGTATTTCCTAGCTTCCTTTCTATTCCAAGTAATTAGTACTCAATACTCCTCCTATATCCTCGAAAACTCGTAATTCAAATTCTCAGTCCAATCCCGTACTACTAGGTCCCGTCTGTCTGACGTCTACCCTCCACCTCACCAAACTGCGGCGTTTGATGAATCATTTTTTACCCAAGGTGCCTTTCACTGGAACTCCATTTCCTCTCACATACGTCATATACCAACCCTTCACTCGTTTAAAACACTTCTATTTAACTAATATAATAATAACAGATAAAGTGTAACTACCTTTTTGTTTTGTTTTTATGAATTTAGTCAGTTAGTTTTTAGTTTCTTTTCACTGTATTTAGAAACAATTTTAATATAAGTTTTAATTAAGTGTCGCCACATTGTTGTTGGCCTGTATATATAATTTTAATATTACAATTACCCTATAATTGTTCTAAGAGGACCTAGTCCCAAAATAATGATTTATTTTTCATTTCATATCAAAATCGCCCCTAACGTTTTACTCATATTTGTAAACTTTTTTCTAATTCTGCACTCTGTGCTTTCTAATCCTCAACAAAGTGGTCTTTAGGATACCTGGATTTATTGTTATTTTTGTTGTCATTGTTAGGAGATCTCTATCTTGAAAAAACAATAATTCTTCTTCAATCGAGATACAGAAGAATATACAAAATGATCGAGAAATATACATCGAGATGGTTGGGCAGTACTGTATTGTTTTTACAAATCATGGATTACGTTTTGTGTTTTAATAAGATGCATTCTATATTTCATAAGAAGAGGGATTGTTTTTAATACAATGATGTTTTGTTCAATAAATTCTAGTGATTTAAAGTTTTATGATAGTTTCTACACTTACCTATAGTAACGCTGCATACCAGTTATGAATGTTGAGTGCAGAAATCTGCAAAGAGCTCACGATTTGTGAATGCTAAATGGTTTTACGAATCGATAAACGATCCTAATCCTTGTGCCAGGAATTGTCAAAGCGGTTTCGAATTGAGGTTTCTGCTTCATCGAGTAGAGATTGAAAATCATTATGGCCAGAATTGCCACATTGGAATCATTGACTGCAGTCCGATTCATGAAACTGGATAATTCGATTCAAATATTATTCAAAGGTATATGAATTTTTCATACACCACTTTCAAACTAAGGTCAATGTCTATGAAACTTGCAGTGAAAGTTCCTTCTTACGTAAGACGAATTATAACGGTTGTGTGTTAAAAAGACTGGTCAAGATAAGATCTCATTGTCATCATAACAATGATCTCACCTTGACGATGCTGTTCCAAACCAGTGAATCCACTGACCCAGTCGCCAAGGGGTGGTAATTATGAAGTTGAAGAAAGGGTGCTGGTTAAATACCTGTCAAGAGGGGCAAAATGTTTTTCTTTAACAGACATGATTGTTATGGTTATTGTTATTTGAGTTAAATCTAACATAATAATGGGTCTATGTCTACGACTGAGGGTTGACTGGATCATAGCATTTTCATGGACGCATTTACTAAGTTATAGTAGATTATTTTGGTAATAAGCGTTTTGTTTCTATCTACCTGTACCTGGACCAAAGTTACGCTTTAATATTTACAAAATTGTGGAATTATTAATAATTACAAGTTAATTATTCATAATTTCACAATTTCGAACAAGTGCGGGTAAGGGTATTTACAGATATTGCTATTTAGCAGAAAAACTATTGTACGGAAAAAAAATCACTTGTACACCTTAGCTTCATACCCAGTCATGTGTAAATAGAGATTTTTTATGTTCCTTGCCACTATATTATGATAGTATTACCAGTTTCTTTATGAATCACCTTTATGATATATAAATTGGAATACTTTAATAGCTTAAAAGGAATGCTTTCACATGCAGCAATAAATATCAAATCAAATATTTGACATCAAATGGAAAATGTAATTGTTTCGTTATATGACAAGAGTTATATGTTCATATGGGTATATATTTTCAAATTCACCCAATAAAAAAGTCTTTTAATCAACGAACTTTTTTTATTTACGTAAATTTATTGAAATTTACAACTGTATAAAAAATACAATAAGTAAATGTGATTAATGTTTCAGAACACATGCTAATCTAGGTAAGGTGCCATCTAATGGTGCTACTTAAATCATCGCTTTATTTTTTATTATTTATTATTTAATAATTTACTTATTGTTATTTACAGCTGTATACAAATATATACAATAAGTAAATTTGCTGTAGGTGTCATAGAGACATGATACGAACATGTGGAGAATCTACCCACTGATAGAACTCCAATAGCATTTCTAGAGGAGAAGATCTCGAGGCCATCTTCTTTTCATACGCCTAGGAGGATTATAGGTAATGAAGGAGAAGCTAGGTTAGAAACAAGTGGATTTGGATTGTTGAGAAGTTTATCATTGAAGTAATGGTATCTGGTTCTGGCCAAATCGGCAACATATGGAACATTGAGATCCTGATGGATGACTTGATTTGTGACAAAATAAGGAGCATTAAGGATTTTGGACTGTAAGGATTGGATTCGGGAGGAATCTGATGGTTTAGTGGAGTCCCAAAGCTCAACTCCGTTTGTTCAGATAGGCCTTATAATAGTCATGTAGATCAGTCTTTTGTAATGGATTGGCAATTTAGGCCGTTTGTCTAGTAAATGTTGTAATAGTCGGAATCGACGAGCAGTTTCTTGTCTTTTTAGTCTTGTATGAAATCATCGCTTTAAATTAGAAGATTCTTGGTCATCTTCTTTTCAGAAACCTCGGGGGATCAGAGATTTTTAAGGATGAGAGATTATGAACTAATGGGTTTGGATGGATAAGGATTTTGGAATGAAAGGAGGTATATCAATTTCGGTCCAAATATGAAACGAATAGGATGTTATAATCTATATAGATGAGCTTCTTTGTGACGTAATATGGTTCATCAAGGATTTTGAATTGTAAGGATTGAAAACAGGAGGAATTTGATGGTTTGGTGGAGCCCAAAAGCTCAACTCCGTATGTTCTAGGGGGTCTGATTATGATAGTGTATACGAGTTTTTTGGAGGAAATGGGATTTTTTTTTCGTACTTCCCTGACGAAATACGTTATTGAATACATACATATAAGAGTATGTATATCTGATAGCTTTTATTTTTTTTCTTTCGTACCCTCCATTAATAAGAGAAAAAGGAAACTAGGTACATGGAAAATATGTAGGAGGTGGTAGCTTAGATCTTAGGGTGTTTCTGAAATAGGTGTTGAAGTAATCGAAATCTACGAAATTGCTAAATCTAAAACTTTTTTAATTGGGAAGAAAGTAAATTGAGACTATTTTACATAAGTGCATTTCGGAAATTATGATATTATAAAAACAGAGATAGTAGCGGCAATAAAATATTATTTAGGCTTAATTTTAAAAAACATGATGTTACACTATTCAACTAGAAAACAAAAGAAAAACAAACATGTATCAAAGCAGTTAAAAATATTAAAAAATTCATTTTGAAGAATTTAATGGAATATTTTAGTTTTGAAATAATATAGGAAAGAGTAAAAAGTTAATAAAAACAAAAACAATGGATAGCAATAACATAATAGTAAATCATGAAAAAAGCAAAATATGTCTTTTTACTTATCGAAATATTTATTGACTCTATAAATGGCCTTGGAAGTTAATGAGCTCTGCCAATATGAAGTCCTATTTCCTGTCTTCATGTGTATATAATTACACCATTCAACCTTGTTGTAACCACTATCTAAGAAATATGGGCTCCTCGGGCTCCTTCAGCAGAATTCCTTACTACATTTCCTACAGAGAACCGGTTCTTTAGAATATGTAATTGAATAAATCGGTCTTCACGTGCTGTCGTAGAGCGTGGAGGACCTGACACGACTCGTATTGTGTGGTTGCCTGTCTCTCAGTTACGCTTTACTGTCCGGGGGACCCTTAACTTGCTAATGTCAACGCATCTGGCAATAACATGCTGGCTTGTCCCCTCTTCATGCAACGTGGTCACTGGAATCGCCATTTTCTCTGACAAATGATTTTGCAAGTTGAAGTTATCTTTCTTAATCATTTTTGATATTACCAATGAAAATTAGTTATTTATGCATTGCAGAGACTCATTTACCATTTTTGAAAGATTCCCTAATTAGATACAAAGATTTAGGATTTCCTTCCAGTCAAAATTATTATCAAGTTTGCTGAGATTTGTTGACCAAAATTCTAACAGTGATTAAATGTGTAAAAATGTAATGGTTATTTAAAGTGCTAAGGTGATGAAAACTTCCAATTAGAATATATTGCTATTCTAATTTTTTTTGTTTTTTTACAACGTTTCAATAATGTAAATTTATATAATGTGGTTGTAAATGATTTTTAATTTATATGTATATAGTTCACAATGGAAATTGATGAAATTGACAAACCTGAGGATACAATAGTACATGATTATGAGCCAAATCCCGAAACGTTGTTACAAGTACAAAATATAGAATAGTAATATTTTCTAATTGGAATTTTTCTTTACCTCAGTATTTAAAAAAAAATAATATAATAAATTTACTAGAAAAGAAAATCCAGATTAGTTAGTAGTGATGTTTGTATGACGTTTTCAATGTACAGTTTTTTTCTTTAGCACCTCTAAAGTAACTACCGTATTTGGTGGACCTGTTATTGGTATGGCAAAGTAATGTATACCTCTCATAAAAACTCATTTACTACTTTATACCATGCTACTCATTAGGTTGGTCATTAGGTAATTTGTAAAAGAAGAAAACAGGCAAGATGATTCGTTGGAAGTTTTTTTTACAAATGAAGTCAAGTCAATGAGTCATCATCTAATGAATGAAAATTTAAACCTAAACACTGAACCCTTGCACTGCCATGGTACTGATACTATACTTGTGCTATAATCCTATTTTCTACTAATAATACACAGTATTTAAAATCATCACTGTTACATATTATTTCATCTTAACTATCATTTGTTTTCAAAATAATTTTAAATATCGAACATTTATGATAATTCACATGATCATAAATCACTAGTGTTACTGTGAAAATCAGCATAAGGTGTAAATATTTCTCCAGATAAAAATGTATTTATTCTTCATAAATTGGTTCCATGATCTCACTATTATTTGTGTATTTTTGTTCATGAATCATTAATAAATATTTCATTCAAAAATATCTCTAATGTTATCAATTGGGAATGCACCAATGAAATTTCCATCAAATTTGACTTTACCAGATTGTTCATAGTGGAAATGAAACTAATATAAAACTAAGAAAATAATTTTTTTTCTATTTCGTAAAACGTCAATATTTTTGGAAATCGATATTTTTCTACTTAAACCCTAAAATTAAGTCATTATCAGCCATTGCATAAAATTTACATCCAGATTATCCTATCATAACTTAAGTATTTCTTTCATTTACTTACAATTTAAAATGAACTTATTTTAACCAGTGGGACATGGGAAATGATTACTTTTTTTAGTGAATTCTTTATTATATTTACAAAATTTTAATAACTTGATAAACCTACAGAACTAACCTATTCTTCAGAGTACGAAATTATTATTCAATCGTGAGTAGAATTTGAAAAATAACATCAATTTCAAATAATCACTTCTGTCCGTCCACTAAACATGGCAATATACTTCTTTGTTAATTAGTGTGAACACATCAATTATCTTTCGTATATGTTCTCTGAAGCCTGATAGTTTTTCCCTCGAATCTTTCCAAACAAGAGTAAAATATACGGTAGGATAGGAAACGATTATTAGCAGCAAAATCTGCTACCGTGGAATGGCTGCCTGTTAGTACAGCGTGTTAGAGCATGTAACTAGTTCAAGTGAAACGCTTATAAGAACCTGTCATGAGTCAACTGGCCTCCTGATACAGTTATTTCTCGATTGTGTTGTATTGTATCCACAGAATGGCGTTAAATTGTCCAGACCTATTTGAAATTCAAAAAATAAATTTTACTTAATAAATAAAGTTATACAATCGTGAACGAAATAAAAATAATGAATGATGAAATTTGGTAACTTAAAATTCAATATTGTCTAGACCAATTATAATATTGTTTCATTATTGTAACACCCACTCAGCTATAACTTTATTAAGAATTTTTGCATCAGATATGAGCGTCTTGTAAGGTGAAATGCGTTTTTGATACTTGCATTTTCAATATAATTTCAACAGCTTACTTTCCTTCTTTTAAGGGATTTTTTTCTCCTCCGCATTATAGACCCTTGTTAGTTAACACAAGGGCTAGTTTATTTTTTTTTTTATTTATTTATTCAAATTATTATTCATACAAACTCATGATGAGCTTATAAACAATCAATTTCTAGAAAGCTAAGTATTTATGGAGAAATATACAAACACTTTTTTAATATTATTGCAAACTTAGCCTCAAAATTATACTCGTTAACTTCAAACTATTATACGATCCCACAAGTTCATGAGAAAGAGCGTAAACGTTGAAGAGATGGACGGCCTCAGAATTCGTACGTAGCTCTTCATGTAACCGAGCGATTTTTCTTTATTTCTTCCTCAACTGATTACAGTACTTAAGTTAAGTACTTATGTTCAAATACATATATTTGAAGATTTCTGATGTTCATGGAAACTTTCCTTGAAAATTTTACTTTTAAATTCATTGTATAATCTCTCAGTTTGAGTCCCTCGTACATTCCCACAGTTGGATTCAATAAGTTCAAATTCGTTTTAAGATAGAATTGTATAAAATAAGCTCGTTATAAACAGAAAGTTTTGATTTTCTGCCTTAGTCCTAATACATAAAGTTGTGCCGTAATATAAGTATTTATATTTTAACATGCTCCATCGAAGCTTTGCGTCCAATGTTATCCCGAAATATTTGGCCTGATTTAGCATAATTTTTTTATTAGTCGGCAGATGTTTGTGCTGGCTACTGCTGCATTAACTTTTCTGACTGTTTCAAGATTATTATTTCCTATGGACAGAACAGCTGTATAATCGGCAAAGGAAAGCATGATGCATTTGGCAGCTGTTAGGATATCAGTGGTATAGAGAAAAACGAGTAGGAGGCCTAACATACTTCCCTGCGGTATATGCATGTCTTTGTACTATCCTGAAGTATCTCTACAATAAATAAGACTCTAAGAGCAAAGCTTATTGTCCATGGATAGTTTTATTAATCTTATAGTGTTATTAATGTTCTGGAAGCTGTAGATATGATAATACCGGCAACAATGACTGGACGGAATGATGTCAACGTATGATTTCGGACACTGTTATGCATCACTTTATTTTTAGTTCTTATGGCTATGAATTTGTTCAATTTAATTTCCTATTATACATTTCCGATTTTAATTTATTTTCTGTCAAAAAAAAAAATAATATAATAGTTATTGTTGCATTTATTCTGACTGTAGACGTTTGAGCTCAGTTATCCATAATCATTATAGCATCATAATGATTATATCATCATAGACCATATGACTAGCAATGCATGCCAATCGTCTCATTTGTCTTTTGAATTTAGTAAGGTATTGATTTTTCAACTATATTTTTGAGATATGGTTTCCACTTTGACAGAGCCTATGAGTGTCTCTCTCAAGACAATGATCAAACCAAGAATAGACAGATATTGACTTACGAGAGAGGAATGACCTGAGTTAAAAATAATATTAATATGAGGACATAAAAATTATTTATGACGACTAAGAGACTCATTCAGCAGGAGGATAGTAAAAGAATAAGTGCATTCTAAATATCTACCAATCCAATACAGCTACCGTTTGCCATTGCTTCGTGAAAAATTATTATGCAACAACACCAAGGCAGATTAGCCGCAGAAGCACTTAAACGCTGTTCGAACGCGGTTCTTTTAAATCATTGTGAAGTCAACAGAAAAGTATTTAGATTCATTTCGAAATGAAGTATTAAGGAAGATTGTAAAAAGGGTATAAATGAAATGATATAAAACACGTAATTAACACCCTTCAGAGTTGTTAACTTTTAATAGAGTTCAGAGAGTAATGATAAATAGATTTTTTTATTCCCTGGAAAAAAAAAATGTTTATTAAACTTATTTCTTTAAGAGTACCAAGAAAATATCAAAAGTTATTTTAATTAAAATTTTTTTAATTTTAGTTTGTGTACTCACTAGGTAAATAAATAAATACATATATAATTTTATTAAACGATTTAATTTTCATAAAAGTCGAGTTCCCTTGTGCTATCCGATATCACGTGAGCCTAATATAACCTCTACTAGTAATTACCATGAAAATTTGTTTTCTGTACAAAGTCAACTGGAATAATTATAATAATAATAATAAAAATATAATAATGATTATAATATAATAATAATACTGGAATAATTTAGTTCGAAAACCTAGTTACATTTTAATGATGAGTTTATAGTTGACCATGGATTATATATATGATAAGAAGATGATGGGGGGGGAAGGGGGGTGCGATTAGTGAAAGCCACAAATAAGTAAAAACTTATTTATTAGTGCCAAATTTTCATCCAGATTTTTCGGCGTTTATCAGGGCTAAAAACAAAAACAAGATAACAACCATAATGAATAGATAGAATTACAGAACAAGAAACTTAAGAAAATAATAGAAACTATAGATGCATAGGTAGTATTAAATGCATAGTGTAATATTATAAGAATATTGTAACTGTATATAATTATATACAGGGAAAATAGTAATATTAAAAATAAGGGTGAAAAAAAGATAGATATGAGAATCAATGCTTGTACAAGATTAGAAATTATTTAAAATTGAAGTAATATCAAAACTATGAAGAACGAATATGTGACTAATTAAATATGTAAGTAGAATAACACTATAAAAAAAGCAAATATAATGTTATATAGCCTAAGAGTAGTAAGAAATATAAATTACAGTTATACGTTGTTGTGAACATAACTATTAAAGTGGGTGAGGGAAAAAAAAGAATAAGGAAAGAGAGCAAAGGTGGTAAAAAAAAAAATTAAAGGGACATACCGTCTAGATACAGGCCTTTCACCAAGTACAACTAGTAAAGTGGGCCAATCGTAAAGTACGAATACGCTAGATGAGATACTTGAAACGTATTGCCTGAAGTCTATATTATTCTGAAGTCTGGACTATATTTCAATATTTAAAATAAGTGGAATAACCTTATGTTAGTTATAATAGCGAGTGCGTTTGATTTTATGGCTAAATTTGTCTTAAAAATTGCTATATGTTTTAAAATTGAAAGTAAGTAAAATATTTGAAAATTACAATAAAGCAGTTTTTAGCTATTACAGTGCCCACGATATTGTAACAAAAAAATATTATTTATCTAGTAGAATAAAATATAAATACATTTTGTATGTTTTTACATCATATTACAGGAGTGACACGATACAATATGACATTGCATATTGACAGAGCTTATAATATAAAAATGCAGTGTAAGTAAAGCTTGAAAGTTATTTTATAGGATTCAGAGTTCGACTTTCATGAAAATAAAATCATCTTTCTCTACGAAAAAAAAAAACATTTATTCTATTTTCACTTTTTAGTTTCAAAGACGTACAAAAGCTTTTGCGTTTCATATAAAAAATCCAAGTTAAACTTCGCTTTCTCACAATTGCTGCTAATGCTTCATTATTGTAAGGCCGTATTTCTGTCAACATTCCATAGTCTATTCTTTCTATCGGATATTCAACAAAAAGGTCTATAACTCCCTAAACTTACATAAGCTTTTCCTTTTTCAAATATTAATAGGCCTAAATATACATCGACATTGTCTACGGTACTTTTTGTTTCCCCTGGAACAGGGTATATTTAGACACTGTGGTGGCATTCAGTTCGCAGCCTGCTACTTGGGTGGATGAATCAATCAAACTAATCAAATAGTACGTGTCTCGGTGCATTTCAGCACCGTATGATTCCAGTGACTGTAGGTACATCAAGAGGCAGAGTAGTCAACGATACGTATCTATAGATCCAGTAAGACTCGGTATAAGGAAACGGAGATCATGTAACCATGTTTAGTTTCCATCACCCGACCATCTCAATGACACCATAATATTGCTTAGTCATCAAGTTTCTGGCGCCCGAAGCATATGCCAGAGATGCATCCTCTCTCCCTCTCTTCCATCCTCCCTCATTTCAAAATATTTTACAATTCCAAAAATAAAACTTAGATAGTTCAATAATTAATTAAAATCACTTCATCCTAAGAGAATTATTTAATTATTGAAACCTACTATTTTCAAATATTTAGTTAATTTAGATTGATATATTTTTCCTTCTATCTCAATGAATAAATGTGTTAATTGAAAATTTGCAATTGTCTTTCAATGTTATCAATAATAATACTCATTAAATAAAATCGTATTATAGAAAAAAGATATAAGGCTTTTATAGAAAAAATGTAAAGCGAATCTAATATCTGAACAGCTTATGGCTTGTTAATTTATCAGAACGATGCTTCTGTGGATTTTCTGTTAATATCGGCAGAATATTAACATTAAACAAATTTATATAATCTATTGTGGACAAAAATGTAATTTTTAGACAAACACCTGCACTTTTATATAAAACTTCCTGTACCGTTCATAAATGGTCCGGTGTGTTGAAACTATTTGGCAACGAAATGGTTCCGGCAGGTTTTGAAGCTGATTTAGAAAATAACAGCGATTCAAGAAGTACTTAGCTTAGTTTTACTATGCTTGCAATACACACTAATCATATCATTGTATAAAATTATAATCTGTACCAGAATTTATCGATGGACACAATACCTGCCTGAAATTCGTAGGCATGATTCTGAGCCATTGCCGGGGATAATTATGTCACTGCCAAAGACTAGATCGTCGCCTGACTTTCACTCACGTTTCTTTTAGAACAATCTCGCCAGTTCCCAGGGCCTTGGCGCCGGATCCAGAACGATATTCGAGCATATGCTGTAACGTAATTTGGTACCTGAAATAATAATCAGTTTAAAAAAAAAAAAAAAAAAAAATTCCTAATTTTCAATTTAAATAAAAACAATATTTATTTTGCATTCTGCAATTAGTTCTTTTAATAATCTACCTTTCAGGTATGGTTTGCCTTAATTATCAGGGGAGACTTATTAGACAGCACAAAAAAAACGACAGACTACTTTCACCGCTCACCTTAGATTGGTCCATTAACTCATTCCTCAAAAAGAATATTTTGGTAGAAAGTCAATTTCAAGATCTTTTAAATCATGAAAAACACAATTCTTCGCCTACCTGGATTTTTATTTAATTAAAATTTTATTATTAAAAAATACACAACATTATTCATCAACATTTGAAATATATAATTTCATTACACGCATAAATTATAAAAAGGTTGTATATCATCTAAATTAATCAATTTCACAAAAAAATTAAAAACAGAAATTTAAATGTAGCTCTCAGAAAACTAATTAGAAAATTGAAAAGTAGACTTTCCGACCTATTAACTTAGATCTGTTATTGATGTGCATTATGGCATTTTTTTTTTCAGAAAGGATAAAGTAGTATTTTAGTATTACATACTTCACTGCATATTGTTCGATTTGTCGTTAAAAAACAGAGTCTAAAGACATTCATTATTTCTTTTTAATTTTCGTGGGTAGGACCAGCCAGAGTGGGAAGTGGACATGATCCATTCCGTGGGTCGGCCACGAAATGAATTTTAATCAACCCGGATTCGAAAACTTTATGTTTTAACAATCTGGACCGTCAAGGCCTCAAATTTGATATTTTTACGTTCTAGTTTTTTTTTCTTCAGATTTTCATTTACATTAAGTCAAATTTCCTCTAAATCAAAATTTTGTTACTCCCCATCCACTTCCCTGCTATTTTCAAATAACAGAATTTAATGATTTAGGCCAAATCCACTTGAAATCACCCAATTAGAATTTATTTTTGATTCACATTCATTCAATTTTTTTTATGATATTTTTAAAACATAATGATTTAAAAACAATGGCTATTATATTTTTTTAATGAAATAACTTTTGGCCATTTTTCAAAACTTATATTTCAAAAAAGACAAAAGTTTTCAATATTGAAATTTCTACCAAAAGAAGACAAAATGAAACAATACAAGATTATTTTATTCTTAATATATCACATTTTATGTTCAATTTAATTTCATAATTGTTAATTTTTTTTCAACTACTTTGCATTCTACTTACGTGGCTTATTATGAAGACAAAAATGTATAGAACAACATTATTATAGTTTTAGTTTTTATTTTGTTTTGAAATTTGCAAAATTACCAGATTTTTCTATCAAAAGTCGATTTGTCGACATTAAAAACTTTTTTAATTGCATCTCATGTACATAAGTTACATTTTCATTCGAAATATTGAATAATGATATTAATTTTACAAGGGAAATTATATAATTGAAAAGTGAATTGAAATAAGCAGAATAGGTTGTAGAATTTAAATTTGCGAAAAAAAGCTATACTTTAGAGAAGTGTATATATTAACTGTTGATAGAGTAGAATAATCGGTTTTATAAATATTAAAAATCAAATATATAACGCAAAAAAAAAAAAAAATGAATTCTAATCGTGTAATTTTAAATGGATTGATTATCCTGCAGATATTTTCACAATAGTAAACTAGAGGAATGAAAGTGATGGTGAACCCAAAGGAATATTTCGTCGAATGCCAATTAGCGTGAGAGAATACTAAATGAAGTTTGTGCGGGGAGTTGAAATTCAATCGGTAATTACACAATAAGAGAGGAAGAGACGGGAGCGTAACGACAATTTCTCTTTCAAGGCGAGTCGACTGCCGGATCCAAGCCACTAGTGAAAGGAGTCCAACTGCAGAATGTTAACTGGGTCTTTAGTGAATAATTTACATAACTCATGGTCTGCTGGCAGGACAAAGGCCTGCGGATGGCCGCTGATTGGATATCGCAGAAGAATGGAACTGCAATGTCTGCAGTAGGAGGCCCTGCATTGGCCAACTCGTAATACATAGGCCTATTGCAATTTCACAGCAGGAAATGGAAAGTACATGCATAAACCAGAACGTACATCCAAAAGGTGTTGCTGATCTAACAGAAAAATTCATACAATATTGTATTTTTAAAATTATAATACTACTCTTATTAAAACCACATACCCAGAAAGATAAACGTTACTGTTGTTAGCTGATTAAAATAAAAACAAATATATATATATATTAATTTAAAATGGGCTGTTGACACATTAGCACAAATTTATTAATGAGCTAACAACGTTTCGGCATATTAAGAATCGTCCAGGACTCATAATGATTTTACAATAATATAGAACAAAAAAATAATTAAATTAAATTAACATTTTATGGGGTACTAGAGTAAATTGCACATAATTTTATTTTTATGCTTTACCAGATCTTTCAATTACCATTTATCCGTCATCCATTCTCAATATTGTAGTTTTAAAATTATAATACTACTCTTATTAAAACCACATACCCAGAAAGATAAACGTTACTGTTGTTAGCTGATTAAAATAAAAACAAATATATATATATATATATTAATTTAAAATGGGCTGTTGACACATTAGCACAAATTTATTAATGAGCTAACAACGTTTCGGCATATTAAGAATCTTCCAGGACTCATAATGATTCTATAATAATATAGAACAAAAAAAATTGTAATTAAATTAACATTTTATGTGGTACTAGAGTATATAAAAATTGCACATAATTTTATTTTTATGCTTTACCAGATCTTACGATTACCATTTATCCGTCATCCATTCACTAAATAAATATTACTTACAATTAACAGATAAAAATAGTTGAAATTTAATAAATATAATGAAATCATATATTGAATTGATGTTAAATTGTGAGGTTTTCCACAAATATATCTAATCATTTTATAAATATTCGGTTGGGTTTTTAAACCAGAAATTCAAGACTATCTAACATGTTTCGGATTGTCCAATTTGGGTCAAATATGCACATTTTTGTTCTATGATTCGTTGCCATTTTAAAAGTAGCTTCATAATGCGTCTCTCATAGAAGTCTTCGTCCCTATTGCCGAAAAACTCTAGTAACCGATTTTCACTGTCTTCTCTTGATGCCAATTTCATATCACCAAGACAGTTTTTGCAATGCAAGAAAAATATAAGAGCTCGGTGTTAGGTCCGGACTATATTGTGGATGCATCAAAACTTCCCAACCAAGCTCCCGGAGTTTCTGGCGAGTCACTATGTATATGGCGAGTGGCCTGGTGTTGTCTTGATGGAACACCTTTCATGTTGGCCAATTCTAGCCGTATCTGGTGAATCGCTAGCTTCAAACGGTCCAGTCGTTGACAATAAAAATCCGAATTAAGTGTTTGGCCATATGGAAGTAACTCATAATAATTGATTCCTTTCCAGTCCCACCAAGTGCACAGCAGAACCTTCCTGGCCGTTAGTAGCAGTTTGGCCCCTTTTTGAGCTGCTTCACCACGATCGTTTTCGCACAATGTTGTCCTATGTGATCTATTTCTCATTCCCAGTCACCAACCGTTTAAGAAATGGGTCGATTTCATTCCGTTTGGCCAAGGCTTTGCAGATGGAAATTCGATCTATTATGTTTTTTAGTGTTAATTGGTGTGTCACCCAAACATCAAACTCTTTTTGGATCCAGCTTTGTGCAAATAGTCTAAAACTGTTTTATGGTCGATCTTTAGCTCCTGGGCAATGCTAGATGCCGGTCAACTTTGATTATTTCTGTGATTTTATCGACATTTTCGACGACGGGTCTGCCACTGTGAGGTGTGTCTTTAACATCAAAAATACCCGAACGGAATCGATGAAACCGAAATTGCGCGTAATTAGCTGTTACAGTATCGGGACCAAAAACACCATTCACAACTACAGCCGCCTGGCTTGCATTTTAGCCTTTATCAAAGAAAAATTGTAAAATGTATCGAATGTTCTCTTTGTTGACTTCCTTCTTTAACACCCTGTAACTCACAAATGAATGGACCAAACAAAAAACAGCAAATGAATTTTTTTAGTGTGCAATGTCACCTTGACAACGAGCACAAATCTGAAATAATTTGATCGATACTTTACGAGATATCGATCGCTACAGCCATCTACCGAGAAAATAATGGATTTCTCTTTTCCCAATCTAATATAAAACATTTATCATTTATTTTAGTTTAAATGATCATGTAGCTAAACGCAAATGTTTGAGATTAAAATTTTGAATCATTAGGGAAATAGTTTTTTATTGAATAAGTAAACTATAATCAGCATAAATA
>NW_027113649.1:245301-265371 GCF_000696795.3 Halyomorpha halys | reverse complement strand
TATCATATTCCTTTGTAATTGACTGTTGTATTCATTGTTGCAGAGGAAGTGCTAACGGGCCCTACATTGCCGCAGGCTGTGCCAACAGGTATCTAATAATTATTTTACATATAGATAGATATATAGTGATGCATTTAGATTTTGCTATCTATATTTATTACATACTTCTTCAAATATACTAACATATATCATATCACAAGAGTATATTACAAAGATAAAGCTAAGGAAATTCTGATCGTATAATTTAAGAGAATATAACAATTAAATAAAATATCTATCTTTAATAATTACGATAGATTTTCCTGATTAGTTATTATATCTGATGAAGCATCTTATTCTATAAAACAAATTTTGAAAAAAAAAAATTATATATATAATTCAATTATTTCAAAGGTGAACGAACCGTAAAACCCATAAAGAGTATCGATTTTGATATCACCCCTTGATGATCAGAAGTGTAAATAGTCGCCAGGGGGTTCCTGTCCTCGTCTTCTATGAATAATTCAGACTAGCTTCGTTCAGGGCTTTACTTCCTTAACTTAGGGTCAAGAAACTTCAAGAGGTAAAAGAGCAAGCTCGATATACTTGTTAAGGTGTTTCAGAATATAATTACACATTTCATGCTTAATACCCTTGTGTGATCATATTGCAGAAACAATTAACAATTAATTGAAAGTAACTTATGGATGGAATAAGAAATAATATTCAAATCCCCAAGATATTGATTCATTCGAACCTTGATAATAAACCAATGATAGCCAATGATAGTAAACCAATGATAGCCAAGATAGATTGATAATAAACCAATGATAGCCAACCTTCCAGTGAGTGTCTACTAGCCTGCAATGAAAGAAGTTTGTAATACTGCACAGACCGGTGATCACATTTACACTTGACAATAGCTGACAGTACAAATTGCTTTGGGTTTTCTTCACTATATCTATGGTGAGCCAATCGACTGTTTGCTGTTGATTTCCTTTTTTCAATTTGTTATAATTTTTCTCCGAAATTTTTGTAGACATTGTCTTCTATTTGTATTTTTTCTCATTCCAATATCATTTTTATGAAAAAATGTATTAATTGGATAGTTTGAAAAGTTCATTAAAATTGTTAGAATCATTATAACTATAATTTAAGAACCTAATTCAGATATACATATTTTTTAATAAATCGTCCTAGTGATACATGAAGTTTTTGACTTGATGGAATGTATAGTAACGGGAAGTGTTGCGATCATGAAACATTTCACATCGATATTTGCGATATAGAAACAACGAAATAACCAAGTCTCGCAATGTGGTCAGAGTGTAGGAACAGGCTAGTTTATAAATGTAAAGTGGTACGGAACAAAATAACTTATTTAGGGCTATAACAGTGCCACCCTTTGTTTCACGGATGAAACAAACAATTTCGATGTTTTCCTTAGAATCGCTCAACGGGAAGTGCCATTTTATATCACGATCGATTTTATATCGTAATCGATTTTACACTTTTTTAGTTTTTCTCAAAAACGGATCTGACTCTCTAAATCAATGTACGTTTGCGCGTCCATTAATATCAGATAATATTATACTCGCTGAAATTGTCTGACAGGGCTTAAAGGTCGAATTTTTAAAAATATCATCTTTTATTATATTATGTAAATATATGTAATTTATATATGTCCGATCGCGGATTGATTAGTATGCTGTTTAGCAACCCGATGTATTTCGGCAGCATGGATAAAAATAATTCTCTCTCTTGAATTAATTACCCATCTCACAATTCTAATTGTAATATAATTAGTAAATTTAAACTATTATATATAAAGGGTTAAATAATTAATTTAAGGAGGAAATAAGAATTGTAATACGGTAAGAAATCCAAGGATTTTAGAAAAAATAATATTTAACATATAAACTCGTATAAGGTAGCAGATAATAATGAATAGAACTACCATTAGTTTAACTTCTAAACTGGCGGGGATATTCGTAGTGCGTTTCTCTGTTTCGCCACTTAGTTATGTTTTTTTTGTCACTATAGTTATTAAATAGTCTTTTTTTTAAATTAATTTAGTTTATATATATACCTTTCAGCTGGCAGGACCACTGATTCGATAAAATTATTTTTAGTGTTTGCGATATTACTTTATAAAAATGTAGCTTTGAATA
The DNA here is from genome assembly GCF_000696795.3 of Halyomorpha halys. Classification (NCBI taxonomy): domain Eukaryota; kingdom Metazoa; phylum Arthropoda; class Insecta; order Hemiptera; family Pentatomidae; genus Halyomorpha; species Halyomorpha halys. Next base: position 263,221 of record NW_027113649.1, on the reverse strand, counting down.
AATAGTTTATTAATTTTTTTTTTTTTTAATAATTTATTTATTGATATTTACAACTGTATACACATATATACAACAAGTAAATTTGCTGTAGGTGACATAGTAACATGATAAAAACATGTGGAGAATCTACCCACTGATAGAACTCCAATAACATTTCTAGAGAAGAAGATCTCGAGGCCATCTTCTTTTCAGACGCCTGGGAGGATTATAAGGTAATGAAGGAGAAGCCAGGTTAGAAACAAGTGGAGTTGGGTGGTTGAGAAGTTTATTATGGAAGGAACGGTATCTGGTTTTGGCCAAGTCGGCAACATATGGAATATTGAGGTCCTGATGGATGACTTGATTTGTGACAAAGTAAGGAGCATTAAGGATTTTACGAAGGATTTTGGACTGTAAGGATTGGATTCTGGAGGAATTTGAGTTTATTAATTTAATGTACTTATTGTAAATTTTATTAAACCGTTATTTTTTATTTTTCCGTCATACTTTTTCCAAAGAATAATGTAAAAATTTTGCAATGAGTATTAATATTCAAAGTATTCTTTTTTTTTTAACTGTTGAAATTGGAGTAAGTCAATATTTGGAAAATCAGTACGGGAAAGTATTTCTACAGTGAATAATTAAGAAATATGTCTTTTGAAATCTATAAATAATAAAGGAGTAATTTCAACTCAAAGTAGGGTGGCATTTGAAAGTTGTGTGATGCGCGGACTACACTAGATTTTTTTTATAATTTACTCACAAAATCATTTAATTCCGGTTTGAAAAATTTCACGAAGTCTTTGAAAACTATGTTATAGTAACATTTCTTTTAAGATTGCGTTTCCCTTTTTCCCTTTGTAATTGCTACTTTGTGGCGACGAGATCCTCTTTCTATTTTTGCAGAATAGCTTTGAATCCAACAGCCGGATGTCCGTGTGCAATATCGAGAGCTCAAAGGCAGAGCAGGGATAGAACTGTCAAGTGCGTTATTGCGGCATTGTGGCACTGCTTTCGTACGCTAGTAGGACTTTCTCTGCAAATAACATGGAAATGCGTTACGTATTCACGTAGTCCAATTAACTATAGTTATGTAAAATGAAAAGAGTGTGGCTATTAAGGCGTTAGTCTAGTGAGTAGTTGAAGCTTGTTAAATGGTTTGTAATTTGTAGGCCCACTCATTCGCCATAATTACCTCACAATAATAAAAGTTTCTCAGCCCGTTTCTAGCTATATTGATTATTCAATATAGACCCTTTTTTATATATATTTAAATTTATTTGTTTTTCTGTCTGATATACTGCAGTGACTATCATGTCTTTGATTTGATTTTACATTGCTATCTAACTATAAATTCATTTAATTTGTTTAACGGTTCGAACCTGGGTAGTGGATCACTGGAGAGGGTCTGGAAGAGTGAATTAGTAAAATTGAATAACCAGGGATTTTTTCGGACGGACCACATGGACCCTGCACATCACCTTAAAATGCCACAAGCCAATCTAAGGAATTACAAACTACCATATATACATATACATAACTACCTATATGTATGTATTCAATTACTCGTCTGGGGGGTACGAAAAAAAAATGATTAACCAGAGAATTTTCTAAATGTTGTTTTTAAATTTTGATTTTCTTTCACTTATACAAGATTAAGAGAGCATCCAACGCAGAAAAACATGAATCGTGTTGAAGTTTAGAATCAATATTGGTAAGGTTTCGGGGATACTATTTAGTAATGCAAGCATGTTCACTGGCGAGAAACGGCCGAGTTTCAAAAATGCCTTTCACTTCCTCTTTGAAAATAAAATCTACTATTTAACACTTAATTCAAACATTAAAGTCATTGCATATATTTCTGTCTACATTTTTTAATTTTTTCATTAATGATCATAAATCTGTATGCATTATACTACATTATACTTCATGTATTTTTTTTTATTATGTGTAATAAACGAAAGTGATCGTCGAATTTAATAACTTCACAAAGCTATAAGTATCTTTATTTTCTTTAACAATTTTTTTTATGAATTGCCTATTTTTTGTGTAATATAAGTCAGTGTTATCCAACCTTTCAATATCTTCAGCCCCCATTTTGTTTTGAACTAAATTGTTGAGTCCCCTTTTTTTAAAAACTATTGTTGTGTCCTCCCTTCCTTTTTTTATCTTTGTCATAATTTAACTTCATAAACAGTCATCTAGTATTGTAGTTTGTTTTACGAGTTACAAAATCAAAAAATATAATTATTATATTAAGTAATAATTATTTTAAATGTAAACTAATCATATAAAAATGGATACATTGGAAAAGATAACTAACACAACATAATAATATTGAAAGGTGATGTTTAAAAGTTTTTCAACATAACATTCTCAAACTGTGTTATCATCGAAGATTTTTTAACTCTAAGTTTCTTTTCACTCAAAAAACGCTATCAATGTTTGAAAAGTACATTACAGAAAAAAAAAAAATTGTAAGCTCTATTTGTTAAAGTAGTAAAATCTTGCTGCAATCTAAAGATAATATTTTCTTGTTGAAAAATCTGATATAATGCTCACAACACAATTTAACTATCATTACATGTTCTACTGTCGGAAAACCAAACTCATCATATTTTCAATTATACACGGGTTTCTTATTCATTCATGTTTCGACATTTCAGGATCTTGGCCGTAGCGTCTCACAGATTGTAAACCACAAGTAAAATGATTGTAACTAAGATGATTTAAAATTTAAATGCTCGTAAATTAACTTTACTACATGGAACGGCCTTTAAACCTCATTTTGAAATATAATTCAAACATACAGTTCAGAGAAAGATATTACGAATTAGTGTTATTAATCTGTTTAATTTCAGCGATGGATTAACATAATATTTCCCCAGTTCTAGCTTTTATGAATTTCTTAAAGTTGAAATAAATCAGATTAATATCTTAATTATTAATTAATGTAAACGTTGGCACATCTTCGCTAAAAAAATCAGATAAATATTTTTCAATAATGTGTTTGGCACTAAGTTAACAACCATTGAAAACTTACTATCATTATTTAAGGAAGAGATAATTTTATTTATGTTTTTAATAATAGTATGGAAGGCATAAGTTTGATAATATGTTGAACCTACTTGTGAATGGAAAAGACATTTTGTACATAGTCATATTTACTGTGGATACGACTAATTCACAGAAGTGAATAGTTTAAGTTTTTATGTATTTTGTAAATCATTACATTTTTTTTTGTAACACTCCGTATTGTTCCGAAATGATATTGATAAAATAAAAAGACATTGTGATGTGAAAAGATTCTCTAAAAGCCTCAATAAATCAAATCCTAAGATTAAATTCAAAGCTACTGGAATTCTGTACGTGCCCAGTAATCTTACAAAGGTCACAGACATTGTATAAAACTGAGAAAAATATTATTTAAGAAATATGCTTGAGCTCAAATGGAATTCTGCAGAGGAGTCCTAGAAATTGAAGGGAAATACCATAAAATCGCCAGGAGAAAGTAAATAATGCAAAAGGCCTAAAATATGCCAAATTAAAGTAAGTTGGCTATTACTTCAGAGCAAAAAGAAGAAATTAAAAAATGGCCAGACAAAACAACTCATAATGGAATTATGCTGATCTACTGTGGCCAGGGGAAGGAATTTTATTTAACTTTATGTACTAAATTAATTACTACATAAAACTTAATTGTATAAAAAAATATAATATAGGATAAACCTTTTTTTTCATTTTTTTTAGTTTTAGGTCATTTTCAATGTGCTATTGTAATGTATTTTGTTCTATCGTAATAGTAATTTTCATTTTATTAAAATAAACATATGCCTAATTTTAACTATCCATAAAGAGGCTTATGTTCTTTATATAACGAATAAAGCTATTATGATCATATATTAGCTATATAGATTATTATTATATATGAATCATTTAATTTTATTCTCCTAATTAATGGAAAAAAAATTATAATTGAATAAAGAAATTAAACAAACAATTCCTCCCATAAAGCAGCTAATAACAACACAACAATGATTTCTTAACCGACTTAGGCATGTTTTGGCCTACATCTGGCAAATCGATCCCGCAACGACCCCGACACAACACACGGCTTCTAAGGTTAATGTGCCTCCTGTTTGAATATTTATGTTGATGCCAACTCGCAACGGTTTCAACTTTTTTTCTCCAATTTCTAAAGGTCACTAATGGAGTACACGTCTAACTGATCGAGATTTGCCATTTAACGAGTAATAAACAAATAACTTTATCTCGGTTTTGTTTACTTTTTTTTTTTAGTTTTACTTAGTTTGCGAATATATATTAGCATACTAATTTATAAAAATAGTGGTCTTATTTAAAGCCGCAGATTTATAAAAACTGTATAAAATATTTGAATTAGCTGCAGTCGAAGACGGAGCAGCAATAAGGAGAAAGGAAGAAAAAATACTTTGAGATATATCCTCCTGACCTTTATTTTATATAACTGGTATTTCTTTTGATAAGGAAATCATTCATACTTTCAATCCCTTTGTCAGCTATAAAAATATTTATTAATGTTATTACAATACTATTATTACATTATCAATATATTTCATTACGTGAATGTTTATTTTTTCAATTTATATGATTCATTTTAATTTATTTTTCCTCGACACATCAATGCACATAACAATAGCTATTTGTATTCTCGGGTTCTATATTAGAACCTGTGGGTCATTTCAGAGCAAGTGGTCCAGTATTAGTTGATGGACTACCTTAGAAAGAATTCATACTTCATTAGTGAATTTAAAAAAAAATTACTTTTTCAAGTTGCAAAAACATATAATATTAGAGATATTATCTTTATTTTCTAAGTGTCACATGTGACGGATGCCGACACATGCCGACCAGTGTCCTAGGTCTTTGTGCTCAGCACATTCTGCCCTACAAAGCACATCTATTTATGTCTACCTGTTATGTTCATGTTAATGTATAATATGTAACCAAATTTATTAAATGTAAATAAAAAATTCGCTTTTATCAGCTTAATAAGTCATAAAGAAGAAACAATTTCTCAGCTTCATTTTTTTCTTATAAACATGTTTATAAAGAAACGGCAATATATGTTTATAGAATATCAGTGGTAAGTTACTTATGCTTAAAAATGTAAACCCTCTTTATTTTTTTTTTTCAATTTCGGAGTAGCAATATATCTTTGGAGAAAATAAAAAAGTTTTGAATAATCAACAGGTCTCAATAGGATAAAACTGTGCTATAAATCTCAGCATTGATATTCAATTCTAATTTGGTAAAAAAATTGTTAATAATTGTAAAAAATGTTAATTTTCCACCTGCGATATCTCTGTAGAAAGAAAACGCTAAAATTTGAAAATTCTACACAGAAATGGTGCCTAAGGCCTCAATATTAATTGCAGGTTTTGAAAAAGACGTATCTTCAAAATATAATGATCTAATAAATAAGAGATAGTATCAGTTATACTATAGGATATTAAATTGCCTTAGTGATGATGTAATCAAAAATGTTTTTATTGATCTTTAAACATATTGAATTTTTCCCCTTAAATACTTTGATATCTATATTTTATTTATTTATTGAAGAGAGGGGATGGAAGAGGAGTAGGCGAAAGAGATACTTGTTGTTTTCTGCCATAAAACATATTTGTTATAAATCAATGCAATAAACGGATTTTTACGAAATAATTTATGGATTACAGCTGCAAATTATTTTATTGGTATATTTGTGTTGTGTCAGTTAAAAATGTCATTACTTAAATTTTGAAGTCTAGTATGTCTGAAAACGTATTTATACTATTTAAAAAAAAATCAATGACGCATCGTTTATCTCAGAAGGATTCTTGAAGTCAGAAAGATTTTGATGTAGTTACGAGGTATTTGAAGTTGAGCGACTATATGTAAATTCGAATTGGTTGGTTTAGTATCGTTTAGTTTTATGGATCATTCCGATCTCGTGAATGCTTTACATGCTCTGATTTCAATTTATCAATAAATGAGTTTATTTATTATATAATTTCCTTTTTGAAAATGAAATTGTATCAGTGCCAAATTAAACCATGTTTTAAAACCACAGAAACCAAAACCATCCCATAACCGAATACAGGATTTTCTCATTCTGGTTGGATTAGGAGCATTGATCTTTTAAATAGCCTTATGAAAATTTATAAATATTAAGGCGAGTAAAAACCATGATTCTAGGATCGATATTCTAGCTCCAATTCACCAACAAAGGACTGTCAATTTGTATAATATATTTTTATATTTAAATATGTTTTGCAGCTAAAAACAATTTTTTTTAACCATGACTTCAGTATTACCCACCCTCTCTCCCACCCCTACTTTCCGTTCTTTCAAGCAGTCCGGGATTAGACTTTAAAATTTCCGGTGACCTTTTCATCTATTCTCATATATATCTGATGGCTTGAGAAAATTGGACGGACCTATGATAAAATGAATGTCTAAAATGTTGAAAAATAAAATTTACTCCAAAAAAAAAAAAAAGTTTCCCTTTATTTAGCTTTGAACTTACTAATGAAAACACATTCATCTATTAGGTAATTTAATCTTTTTTTTTATTCGCCATAAATGATGCTTTTCATAATGCATGTTCTAAATCATTCTTTTTTCATTGTTACTAAACTACCCTCGACCAATCTTATTTCTTCCAAACGCTCAAACAAAGCAGTCATCTTTCACAACTCGTTTTCTCGGTTTTCTCAAAATAGACATAGAGAAACGCTTTATTGAAAATGCATATTTCCTACGAAACCACTAATAGCCTCTAAGAGGACGAATTACACGCCACATTCAATAACGTCTCACCACAACAGTTTTTGGTCTTTCCCAACTGGAACGACTAGTGTAATCACGGATCATTTATTCCAACAGGCTTGAGTGTATTCTATTTTAAAACATTTTTTATATATCTTACATTTATTTAATCATATATCCTATTATTTATGATTTCTTTTTTTTAGATTAACTGAGGAGAAACGTTATTAATTTCAACTTTTTCTTTGTCAATTTATTGCTATATAACCATCAGAGATAGGTGACCGTGAATGACTTATACGATTAGAACATGGTTGGAGGTGCGGTCAAATTAAGAATTAATAGACTTACACTTGAGTAATTTTTTAAATGAGCCTATTTAGGAGGAACGTAGAGCCAAGTTTATTTTTTAAAAAAAATCTAGAACATAGACTTGTTGGTTGGGATGGTTGGGGGTGCGGGAAAATTAAAACACAAATAAGTTGAAGTAACTTATTTAATCGTGCCAACGTTTCGGCCAGAATATCTAGCCTTCATCAGGGCTGTTCGCTTGGCGGTTATTTTCCCTTGGCGATAAGATTTCAAGCTAACAGCCCTGATGAAGGCTAGATATTCTGATCGAAACGTTGGCACGATTAAATAAGTTACTTCAACTTATTTGTGTTTTAATTTGCCCGCACCCCCAACCATCCCAACCAACAAGTCTATGTTCTAGATTTTTTTTAAAAAATAAACTTGGCTCTACGTTCCTCCTAAATAGGCTCATTTAAAAAATTACTCAAGTGTAAGTCTATTAATTCTTATTTCATATCTACTAGATATTTATTAAATGTATTCTATCAAGTTTTACATGCATGGCAATAGAATTGGAGCTAAAAAAATAAATAAATTATGATGAATAATAATATAATAATAATGATAAATAATGAAACTTTATAACATTGAGTGCCAATAGATAAATAAAATTTATTTATAGTTACGTAACACAAAGAAAGTAACTTGTCATACTTCATGGTATTAGTTAATTATTTATAGTTTTAAAGCTAGAGATTGATTAATTAGGCACTACATACGATTATCGCTCAAAATTTACAAACTTAAAATATCGAGTTGCAAAAGTGGAAAAAATCCTTTCAATAAAAATAAAATTTTACTGGTTTACCGTTCATTTAATTACTAAAGTATTCAATAAGGAAAATAACTATAATGAAATATAAGGGTATTGAGAGTTGGCTGCCAAAACTTTCACATGCATTAAAAAAAAAAAAGAGAAAGCATTGTGTTCCAATTAACTTAAATTATAAAGTAAAGTTATATTAAATAAAGAAAGTAAGAAACTGTAAATCACTCTAGAAAAACGATTAATGTGAATTTAAGATTTTATACATTACCTAGTTTATTATATTTACATCTACTATCTATATATATATAGATTAGTTAGTAAGAATAGTGTATACAAAGAAAAGATATTTTTTTATGTTTCAGAGTAAAGTATGACTGGTTTATTATCCATAAATGTATTATAAGTATACAGACCAAACTAGATTGTCCAGATATATACTTGTACATACTAGTCTCGGACAAACTCGTTTGGCCTGAAATCGGGTTTGACCGATAACATTCTCCCTCCCCCCCCCCACACACACACACTCATACTGTATTGTGCTTGTTTATTTAATTATTCAAATACGTCCAACATCGATCTCCTTATCAGCCATTACAGTATAATATATAGAATAATCTAGACTGCATTCGCTAGTAATCAGTCAATTGATGAGTTCAATAATGTATACCTCTTGACGTATTACAGCTAGAATCAAAGATACTACATAATTTATCAGCTTGGACACTAAACCAGTAGTCGGTCTATATTCACGATTTTTTAATTTTCTAAATTTATATTTTTCTTCCATGTTCATAACACCAAAATGCATAGGCATAGCGTAGGTTTTATAATAACAAGCCCATTGTTACCAGAGAAGAATGACTTCTATTTGTTACAATATTTTGCTACCAAATATTATGGTCCTCAATAGCTCTACAGTACAAGATTATACGATCGGTCACAGATGTCTGTAATTTTTTTATATCAGAATAACACAAAGGAAAAATTATAGAACTAATTTTTATTTGTAATTATGTTATTTTTAATCATTAAAGTCAATATTTTTTTATGTTCGGTTTCGCTCTTGACATGCTTCTACCAGCGTACTGGAGCGTGCGGCTTTTGTTGTAAACTAAATCCGAATTGATATCCTGGCTTCAAGGTTCGTTTGTCTAGACATTAGGCAAACCGACTTTTCGGTACAAATGTTCCCTTTACAACACGAGTATCATAAGCCGTTTCATGGTCACAAATCGCAACGTAACAAATTTAAGCAAACCGTGACGGATTTTTACAAACTTATAATAGTATCTATTCACTGGAATATAAATGTATTTTTATGATGGCTTATTGTGCATATTAAATGTCAGCGTACGTAACAAAGGAATATTCGGCAACCAGAATAACATATTTATATCGATGTTTAGTCTCATTCGTACTCAGCAATTCTGTTCTTTTGTTAACCTGAAATTTAAAGAAAAAAGAATTGAATGAAATTTAATGTATCGATTTAGACGTAATTCATCATTATAACTGCTAATGAATAATATTGAAATAAAATCTAAACAGGACATTGCTAACAGGTATACATCATATTACAAATTTATGTATTTGGAATTCAATAAATTGATATTACATTGTTAAAATTATACAAGGTTTAAAATTTTTTTATTCGAATTTTATTTTCAATTAATCTACTAGATTATAAAAGCATGCAGGTACTTTCATTTCAAAGAATAAATTGCACAGGTGGTCCGAACAAGGGCTATCCGTAGCACAGGGAGTTGAGACGCAGGTCTTTGAAGTATAGAAATTTCACCGGTTTGAATCCGGCCTAGGGAATCGACTTTTTGATTCTGTGGTGGCGAAATGAAAACTTAATACCTCATCATGGTTTTAGAATAGGTTGGTAATCTGTTGATAAATCCCTCCCTCCCCCCATAATTAATTATTATGCTATTATAGTGTTATATAATTACCTATTTTCCATATTCAAGGGTTTAAAGTTTGGGGGTATAAGTATTGAAGGAAGGTATGAGTTGATTCCTGTATAAATTCTTGTCTGAAGGTTATAATTAATTCTGGATATGTATAATTCTGTACTACTAATTCTTAGGCATTTGTTGTGGAATAATTATTATTTACGTAAAATTAGTTGAACTAGTAAACTTTCATCTGGATAAGCATTAGTTGACATTGGTATTAAAAGTTCTATTTTAGAACTGATTTATGATGAATTATCTTATTTTGAGAATTCATTTTGATTTTTTATTGAAACAATGGAACATTTTATCTGTTATGTTCCGTGCATTTTGTAATTTTAGATTTATATACATAATTTTTTATTCATATTTATAGTTTATTGACAATTATATAATGAAGACATAATTGTATTAGAATTTTGAGACCATTATATTCAATTGTTTAAATTGATTTAATACTTGCAATACATTTATTGTCAAAATTATTTTAATCCTACAACTTAACAAACAATTCTATTGATCCTGTGGGAACTAGGAAGTATTTTCAAAAGATACTGTAAGATTAAAACTATTAAAAAAGACTCTTAAGACTAAAGAAGAAAAGTGGAGATACTAAAAGTTAAAACCTTTTTGCGTTTATTTCTCTGTCCTATGTATTAGTAGCGTTAGATATTAGGGGTTTGGAGTAATGAGAATTGGTAAAATTAATCTCTTCTACTGCATTAGATGCATTTACTGGGGGACTAAGGAAAGGGAACATGACTGATGTAGATGGGAAACGGTACTGTGTCTGCTGTCTGATGACGAAGTTCATAAGTTGTGATACTGTGTCCCCCACCTCAGCACAATACAATTCACTTTGGGTTCCAAAAATAGTTAATCATGAATTTTATACTAACAGATTTCGAAAATTATTTTCGAAACAAACTATTAATTGTATTCTTGAAGAAGTTTGTCGGGGGATGCGGTCAGCAAAGAACAACATAAATAAACAATACCATATTTATTTATTTTATGCCAATTGTTTTGTTAATCTACGGTCAACTATCTACACCTCAACATTAATTGTATTATGCTGAAGAAGTGGACAGTTCATCCCCGAATGGTCCAAAAATATTTCTTTTATAATAATTTTATGTATTGATAAATATTAAATATGCTACAGTGTTGTTCGGCTGTACGTGATAGTGATAAATGATCATATTCATATTAAAATAAAAGAAATGAATAAATAAAAAAAATGAATAAATAAAAAAAAATTACATAAAAATAAATAAAGTCTCTATACGTACAAAGATAAATAAAATGAAAATTATCAAACAATGTACATGAAAAAAAATTACTTAAAAATAAATAAAATAATTATTTACATTAAATTATATCTACATTATTATAAACAATGTCTACACTCTTGAACTGAGAATCACCAAGCCCACACTACTCTCCCCGTATGAGGAGTAGAGCAGGGCTCTTCAAGATCCCAGCGCATTACTGGCAATGAGCCAGTGGAGGCTGATTATGTGCGCTAAAGTTCAAAAATAGAAGAAATATATGTGTATTTTTGTTCTAAGTTTTTACCTCTAGGATATTATTAAATTTCACACAATTTAACATTTATTAAGTTATTTTGTTTCTCAGCATAAGGAAAATTCACATATACATTTAGTCATTCTATGATGGGCATTTCTACTTCAACGCCCACTTCCGAATTTGGTACAAAAACGAGTTTTATAAATTTAGATTGCTTTCTAGAAAGTCCCGATTTTTTATGTCTTCATTCTATAATGCTGTCCCGTTAACCAATTTTTTCATTTCATTTCAAATATTATATAGTCATTTTTTAAAATTCATATCTCAACCTCCATAATAATGTTTCATTTAATTTTTTTTTTTGTAATAACCATTAAAAATATTGGGGTTATACTTTTATATATCAAATAGCAACGACATGAATTGCCAATTTCTTTGATTCAATATACTCACCAGTAAGATTTAATTTGCTGTTCGTGATATACTTCTTCAGAAGGTTGATGACAGTGACTAACCTTTCAACAAACCACAAGGTAACCAGTAACGTAGTTTCGCCCTATAAGCTCGCTGAAAAAAATGAGTGATGAGATATATTTCACAAAACCTTTCCGAAATTAAGTGTGTTGCAACAGGGAAATAATTCAATTGCAATTTAATCTTGGGCTGCCTCAGTGGCATTTGCTCAACCATTATTATAAAGTCCCCAAATTGGGCGGGCAGACTGAGCTTACATCATTTTAGACAGTTGCAGACACGATCCCGTAGTATTGTCGCACTATTGCTATGGTATGGCATTGTGTAATGGCCGCTTAGCAATTTCCTAGCTGGACGCTCATTCTTTGTGGCCATATTACTGGTAACAAGTCACGAAAATTCGGAGCGGCTTACTCCCTGCAGCGTTCTTTGAGCATTCCTTTGGCAGCTGGTTGTAAAGCTCCTGTTGTCCTGAGCAGCGTTGATCCGTTGTACAATGCCGTTGCATAATCCTCAAAAATGATCAAATAGGTATTTGCTAAGTGATTTTTTTAACTATTAAAATCGTATTCTATTCCTTTATTATTAAATATTTTGTCATTAACCTAGTATTAAATATTTAAATATTAATGTTTCTACTATCAGAAATTTTAGTAACATGTATTAGTGTTTATAGAGTACGTTACACTGCGTTTGAAATTCTGTTGTAATAAAAAAAAAAAAAACTCCGGGCTTAGTTTTGCTGAACAGTCGTTTAGTTTATGACACTATGTCCTAACCAGGTACTACGTTTGAAAATCTGTGCCTCTTTTCTGCTTCAAGATGTGGTAGGCTCTTAGATTAATGTTTCCTACGCTAAATAAGAGAAAAAATAAATTTGAAAAGATGTATCAATGTTTGAATAAAAAAATATTAAATGTTAATTTTTATTTATTACGAATATAATAAAAATGCTTCCTGTACTTCAATGGTAAATAGTTATACTTAACTTTTATTTTTTTTCGACATCTATACAGCCATTCAGATCTGCTTTCCACTATTATTATTCTTAAACCATTTTCTGTAGAATACGGTGCTAAACTGTTTGTATAATAGCCTGGCAAAATTTGCAAGACATAAAAAGTGACAGAAACAATGGGGCATCCATACACAGACACATTGAACAGACCATTGGTTGTTTAATATTATTGGCATTATTCGAATAAGAAAGGCTTGTTACAAGCCTACAAAGTTTCAAGACAGGTCTCAGAACCAAAAATGCATTAATTAGTTTTCGATATATGACCCTTCGACATAAACGCACTAATACCATATTTTTTCCATTGTTTTTAGACTCCCTGAAACTCTTCACGAAAAGTTTTTAAGCAAATCCGTCGAAGCTACCTGGACAGCTGGATTCGTGTCGAATCTGTTCCTATTCATATTCTCTCTGATTTGGAGAAACGAAAAGAGGCTGTAGGGAGATAGGTTGGAGCTCTGGCAGTGTTGACCCGTTGAACATGGACAAATCTTCAATGGCTGTGTGCGACGTTTCAGAGGACGCATTGTCATGGTGTAAAACGTTTTGATCTATGCGGACTCAATCCTTCAAATGATGAAGCACTCCAACTTAAAACTTTCTGTGGATCATTCTTTTGGCATTGAACTTGGGAAAAAAGTCTCCGAAGTTTTAGCCAAGTTCAAATGGGGAATATTCCTCAGTCAACTTACAGTCTTGACCAGCTCCGAGCGACTTCGTTTTTTATTGCCAAATTAAGACTTTAAGGAGAGCGATTCGTCCCGATTTCAACAGAAGCTTAAAACCTGGATAGAACACTAGCATCAGTTAGTAAATAACCAAGGGGCATATTTTGAAAATTTTAATATAATGAACATTTCGCAGTACTAAAATATATAATACATTTTTACTTCTAAAAACAGTCTTGAAACTTTAATTGTGAGCACGCTCTTTACATCATTTTAACGATTATCTATCTCTCGAATTTAAACTTAAATTTTATATTTTTCAATAAAAAATTTTAAAAAAAGTTTGGTTTCTCGGACAAATAATGTGCTGATACATACGACCTTTAGAGAAGTATTACATATACTTACCTTTGCCTCAGCGTGTTGGAGATTATCTGGCCTATTGGAAGCACAGAAAGTCTTTTTGTAAAATTTTAAAGGCGAGATGGATCTGGAGAATATGTAAGAATTCATGCACGGGCATCAAGGGATAGTAAGGGCATTAAAAGTGGGATGTCTTCAATGAGCAGAGAACGTATTTAAGAGCCCAGATTTCAAAAAGATATCTCGGAGAAAGAGTTTACTTTGACAAAATCTCGGTTCCGGTGATTTGGTTTAATTGCTGAGGATGCTACATTTTTCAAATATATAGGATAAAGGAGAAACATTGGTACTTGAGTGACACGTTTTAGCCTGAAACTTTTTTTTTTTTTTGGATCAATTAAGTATGCAAGTGAAAGGTCTCATACAGAGCTGGTCTTTTAAAATGTTCTCATGCCTCTAACGGTTTTTTAAAGGTAATTTAATTCCGGTTCACGAACATGAGACATGGTGTTTAAATATGTATTTATTTGTAAAATAATAATAAATATACCCAATTCTACCTATTTCAATATTCATATATAAATAGTAATTAATTTTTTTTTCATTTTGCTATGTGCAAGAATAACGATAAGTAGATAAAACATTATTGGTCATTGGAATGATCTAAATCGATGCATTCGAATTTTTTTATTATTATCTGTTTTAATATTTCAACATTCAAATAAACGTTTTCATCTCAATGTTTCGAAACGAAGAAAGTTTGTAAAGTTTTCATTTTGTAATCGCTGTGTTCAATCTCTTGAAAATAGCCAGTTTGCGAAACAAGCAATCACACCCCCGAAATATTGAAGTACGATTTATAAAGTTTTCCGCCATTTTTCAATTAATGTTTCTTAAATATGTTGTAAAACCGGAGATGCTCTATTGTTAATCTTGGTTTTAATCCGATCAAAAGTAAAATAGAGTAAAGAGATATTCCCCATGTATAATCACTAAAGTCAATCACTTTTTTAAATGATACAAAATATTTAAAAAAGAATCCAATAAATTAATGAGGATTAAAAATACATAAAGTTTGCATTTTCAGATGAACTAAAGTCCTTAAAAGTTTTAATAATTTGTAAACCTGTCAAAAAAATGTTTGATTTTCGATATATTCAAAATCTTCAATAATGTTACTCTTAATTGAAATGTAATGTTAAAAAATAATTTATATTATTTTTCTAATTATTCCCTTACCATTTCATATTTTCGTATTTATATCTGACATAGAAATGTTAATAATTTCATATTCATACTTTGGATTACGCATGTGATAAGAGAGATACCTCATTCCTTAAGTTGCGCTTTACTTCCTCATGGTATGAAATTAAAAATCATACTATTTGAATGGTACCACATCGAGTTCCTGATCATCCTTTTTATACATTCCTTTCACATCATTCATAATTTTAAGTTAGATACGGTTAACCGTACGTCACATTTGTCTTTAGGCGTCGAATACGGTCGCGTGTAAATATTTCTAGAATTTATTAAAGCTATTCGAGTCTTGGCTATGAATAAATATTTTCTCACCATTGTCTATTTTGGGCGGGTTAGAGCAGAATAATTCTGTTAGCAGTGGCAAAGGACCATGAACAGGTTAATGACTCCTATTAATATTATTTGCCATATAATGTGCAACCTCTCTTTCTTCATTCTTTTACACTCAATTAGTGCTCAAAACGAGACTGGCACTATACCGATAATATAACCGATCTGTCAGTTGAGGAAACGAATGGACCGAATATGCATCGAGCTATCTAACATTTTTTAGTTATTTTTACTATACATTTTAATTCATTACTAATAAGGAATCACAAGTAATTAATATATGAATATTTTTAAATCCTTTAATAGCAAAGAATTCTATTCGTTTCATTTCCTTTTCTAGGTACATTATTTTTAATTTTTTAAAAAATAATAAAATTAATGTCTTACGAATTGATTATTCTTATTTTGAATTTTTTGTCATGAAAAATAATTTGTGAATAATGAATGATTGCAAATTTTTACAATTTATTACTATTTTTAAAACTAAAATAGCATTAGGCGCTCGACCTTCCAGGGAACAGCCCTGAAGAAGGCTAGAAACTCTAGCCGAAACGTCGGCACATTAAAATAAGTTAATCATACTTATTTGTGTTTTTCATTGACCGCACCCCCAACCATCTTCTCCTCATAAAATATCAATAATTAATAACTACTTACTTCCACGTGATAATACTATTCATGAAGAATATATCATGTAAATTATCTAATTAGTTAATACATTTTTTCATATTGTTTAAAGTGTCTTTTTGTTTTCCTAAACAGGACAGGAATCCACGACTAGAAAATAGATTGAATCAAAAGCAAAATATAACGCTTGACTTAAACGTGGTTTCCGTTTTTTTAAAGATATAGTGGTTGCATAAGCATAAGCGGATAGAATTATGTAAAAATCACTGACTTTTCTGATGACCTTTCCAAAAATATGGCACTTCCCATGTGGTATTTTGAGACGGCGACCCGGGCATTGTGGTGGGGCGTGGTCCAACTGAAAGATTGAGGCCAAGGAAGAGACTATTCGAGGAGGAGTTAAATATCAAGTTTCAAAATTGAGTCACGATCCCATTAAAATCTAGATGAGATTGTAGATGACTGGTATCATGAGAGTGAATAGCTCCTTAAAAATCAAACCAATTATGTTATTTCGTTTTTTAATACAAGAAAATCTAATATCAAATGTTCACACTTTCTCTAAGCAAAGTTTACACTTTAAAAAATATAAAACCAGTTGAGCTATGCCTCAGGGTTAAGGGTTCAGTTCATTTAAGGATGATTTATTGTACAAGGTGATTTGGGGGCTCAACCGCAAGTTTTTTTCTCTAGTTAAGGGTCCCTACTTAACAGAGGCTGAGTGTGCCCTAAGAGAACTCCAGAACCCACAAAAAAGATTTAAATTATTTGTAAATTAGAAATTATTCCGCATTTCTGATCCATATAAAATTTGGTGTGAAATTAATATCAAAGAAATCAATCTGATATTCTTGTGATCTACCGAATTTTTTGCGTGATGAAAAAAGACGTTTAAATTGCTCTAAATTGGAATTATTTCATAGCTTATTGTTTTTGACTTATATAAAATCAACATTTTAACATAAATTTATTTTACCTGATATTCTGGAGCTAGTTTAATTTTCAAATGACTCATGCTCGAATGACTAATATCACTTAAATTGAAGCAAGTTAAATGCAACACAATGTAGGTAGTTCATAATGATCTTTTTTGCCTGAGTAACAGATTCCACGAGATTATCCAAACTAAATTTAAAAATTTTAATCTCTCGTTATTGTGGAAAAAATGTTTTCGTTCAGGTACCATCAGACGTATAAATGTCTACAAGCACTAAAATTACAGCAAATTTTATGCACTTTAAAGTACAGTATAACGTTTTTCTTTGTAGGAGTAGTTTTTCCATGATATTTACCAAAATAAATTTAAAATAGTTTGATTTCTTTTTGTTAAAAAATTCATGGTTTATGATAAACTACACCTCGGAAACTACATATGTACAAATGGCTATTAGGACTTAAACTAGTATTAAATCTAGTTAAATACAATAAACGTTTCCATGATTATTGCCAAAATGAATTCACAGAATGTTGATTTTTCGTTATTCAAAAGATAATTTTGGCCATTGAACAACCGTATCTCGAGAACTTTTAAACGTATTAATTTCTGCTAGCAGTCATATTTCTGTAAATTTTATTTACTTTAAAAGATTAAATGTTTTTTTTCGTGATGTAGAGAGTTTTAAGGATATAATGCACTGAATAAAATTGCAGGAAATTTTAGGTTTTTTAATAAATTGAACTTCTGAGTGTGTGCACCTTAAGTACGTCAATATCTACTTCTTAAGGTAATTTATTCTATCTGCTGTATAATCTGGATAAAAACTATTTTATAACATACAATTACCCGCGATAT
>NW_027113649.1:219790-239786 GCF_000696795.3 Halyomorpha halys | reverse complement strand
ATATGATACAGGATGTAGAGAAACTACCCAGTAGTAGAACTCTAAAAACAGTTTACAATATAAGGTCACGAGGCCATCTTCTTTTCAGGCGCCTCGAAGGATTGCCAGTAATGAAAAAGGAAGCAAGGTTAGAAACTAGTGGGTTTGGGTGGTTAGGGAGTTTATTACGGAATAATATCGGGTTCGGACTAGATCAGAATATAAATAACTAGAAAAAACAATATTTGATTTGTATATACTCTTTTCAATTTCTTGAGACCAGTATTTATTTTTTAAATAAATTAAATGGTATACATTTAAGTCTCAGCACCCTTTAATACATCATCATCAGTCCAACGTTTCGGCCATTTCGGCCATACTCAAGGACAATCTTAAATATAAATTTACATCTCACATCGAATACATTAAAAAACGTTTTGCGGGCTATTCTGACCAGGTCATCAATTACAAGTCAAATTAACCTATTTTGTCACAATTTCATTAATTTTTAAACTTTTTATTTTTAGATCAACTTAACACTATCATATAAACAGAGTTTGGATGTGAGGTGTAAATTTATATTTAAGATTGTCCTTAAAGACAGCCGAATTGGCCAAAACGTTGTACTGATGATGATGTAATAAAGAGTGTTGAGACTTAAATAGGTATCATAATTATGAGTGATAATATCAAGATTAAAAAAAAAATTGTAATTATTTTTTTTCTATTCATTTCTTTTGTTAAACTTTACTTATATTTTGCATCTTTATCAATTAGTATGGTTACATATATTTTCTTACTATCAATTTTTTTTTCCATATTTCAATTTTTAAATTATTAATAACTAATGTGTTCATACTTCTTTGCATTTTATAACTTCATTTTGTTTTATTTCCTTAATTATGTTATTTTACCCACTTTTCAATTACCTGTGGATACATTTTATTTCCCACTTCTCTCATCACTTCATTTTATTAATTCTATTCTGTAAAATTATTCATTTTATGTCATTCTTTTTATATTTTATTTTTTATTTTCTATACTTGTTGTGGTTACCTTGTCTGTTGTTAGCTCTGAAGAAGGCTAGAAACTCTAGCCGAAACGTTAGCACTATTAAACAGGTTACACCAACTTATTTGTGTTTCATTTTGACCGCACCCCCAACCATCTTCTCCTCTTAAATAGATATCAATTAATTTATTAACAAAAATTTTTTTTATCAGTATTCAACAATATTTATTACTCGGGGTGAGTCATACATTTGAAATAGGTGAAATTAATTATAATTCCTGGAATGAATTCCACTTTTAAAAAACAATAATAACTCCCTTTTTTGTTGACACTTTTATATTTAACTTGTTAATGTTCTTGACATCGATCTATTTAGATATTCAAAGACTGTCTCGTCGACCGACTTCCTATTCCTTTCACGTACATTCAACAATTTGCTTCCATTCGAACTAATTAACTAATCTATGACAGTCATTTAGAGGTCTTATTTATGCTCACAGAAATAGACCTGAGAGGCCTATAGACATTAATTCTACGTTTATTATTTTTTTTATATATATTTTTTATTTATTTATATTTTAGAACTGCCACATCACTTCAACCATGTAATTATCATCATTAAAAGGACAACTCTTCTTTTTTTTTCGAAGACATGCCATCCTTATTAAGAGACCCAATTAAAAAACATTGTTTATAGTGAAGAAATGTTTTTTTATTTTTTTAATTTTACAGTCGGTAGGCCAGATAGGCCTAGAGTGTACAATAACGAGTAAAATTAAGGGTGTTACAGTCAGGGTTAAAGGAGGTATCTTGAATTAACGACTAATAACAACGCTACACTTCTCAACGGAAATTCCCTATCAATGTTAGCCAATTTTTTTAATTTTCCTTGATAAGTGAATTTTCATTCAACAGTTTCTTATAAGATATTTTTTATAGCCCTCAGCTTATACCTACCAAGCTCTGAGGAAAAAAACATTTCTCTCACATTTAAACATTCATTACCTTATAAAAAATCGAAGCTAGCACAGAATAAGTAAAAAGAGGAATTTTGAGAAAACAAGCGGTTGATGAAAATCGACAATCATGTAGTTGAGAGTTCGGCTTAAAGAAAAAACCATAACAATTGAATATCTTGCCGGTACAGAAAATGAAAGATAACAACACATGTTAGCACATTATATTTGTCATTACCGTTGTACATTTATTGTAACTAAGTATTTTTTTTTATTTTATCTTATGAGACATTACTATGGTTCTTAGGAACAAAATGACTATAAATAAATAATTACACAAACCACATTTAATTCCTGTAATTATCCTAAATTCATTATTATATAATAATGCTTGCATATGCAAGCTAAAAAAATTTAAATAACTGTATCAAACAGAAACAATTACTATAAAATGTTAGTAAGAAAAAAATATAAAGCTAAAGGTGAAATAATCAAATTTATAAGAAAAATCATAAACCATGTTGATATTTATTTTGAGTTTATTTATTTAGATTATTTTTATTGATTTATGTATATTGAGTTTTTTCTATTAATTATCTTTTTAAATTTCTAGTTGATATGAATCATTTGTCAATCAACATTATTAACTGTTTTCTTACATTACAAGAATGATAACATTTTATTGAATTTAGGGTCAATGAAATTAAGATGTTTTACTGCTGTATTAGTAAAATTGACTTATTGCACTCAAACTTTTATAAATATTGCAGATCTTTATAAAAGGTAAATAAAGTAGTTACATGTTATCATTTATGGCTAAATGATAACATCATTTCTAAAATGATACTGGTAAGAGTTTTTATTCCTTTTTTCTGTTGTATGCATTTCCCCATTTAAATTGAATTCATATAACTATACGTAATATAAATTTATTATTATTATTATATGAGCGACTGACCGTGGAGGTCCAAATCCTCGCGTTCTTGACGTGGTTTTTCGTAGGGTGGGTTCGCTACTCCCATGTATATTTTTTGTGAGTCCCATCCATTGGCTAAAGGGTCTCACAAATGCCCGGGGTCGCTGTGAGTGAGTTTTGTATAATTTTATAATTGCAAAAATCCCGGATATGGCCGGGCTTGAACTCAAAATCTTTGGGTTGTTAGACAGGCGCGTTGCCACGCTGCTATTGTCACCCCCAATATGCTTAATATTAAACAAAATAATGAAATTGAATGTTGAAATAATAATTGACGTACAAGTAAATAAGTAGACTCATTTCACTGTATATATTTTTTAAAAATAAGTTTCTATATGAAAAATTTTTTATATGATAATAAGTAGTAAAAAATTAATGTACACAAATTGCCCCGAAACCGTCTGACCGCATAGTCGGTTTGCAGTGCTCCGAAGCTCCACAATGCGGTCTAGGTTGACCGCAATACTGGACTTGATGCTCAGTCCAGGTTTTATTTCGAGCTTGTTAATTTTTTTATTAAAATTTTCACTAAATAATTATTTAAAAAAAATTAAATTATTCCAAAGAATACTAGTTCAAGTAAGGTATGTTTGGTTCAGTAAAGATAAATATATAGTTTGTTTTGAGTTCACACCAGCTACGAAGTGAAGTGAATTAAAATGCAGTAAAACATTTGTAGGAAATTAAGAAAAATAAAAGTAATTAAAAACATTAACGAAGTAGATAGTTAGTACATTTTTTTATAATCCCAAGTTTCAAGCAGATTTGACTACAATACTTTCTTAATTCACCTCCTTACAGCGTATCAAAGAACTATTTTATAGGTTATTCTTTTTTTTTTTTATCTTCACAATTTTGGAGATGGGGTTCACATCAATTTTGAATTTTTCTTTAATCTAATCTTCCATCAACCTTTCACTCTAATATTTCCATCATTGGAGAGCCAGTGAAAATAAATGCCTACTAAATTAGGATTTGTGAGATATTTTAACGGGTCATAAAATTTTATTTTCTTCTGTCCATGAATTTTTCCACCTTAGGAAATTATAATAAATGATATATCTTTATGCATTTTCTTTCTAAAGAGACGTTTTTAGAAACATATGTTGTTTTTTTAAATTTAATTTTGAATCTACGATCACCTTATTCATGTATTCTCTATTAAGTGAGATAACAATAGATGGATGAAGTATATTTTTAAAGATAAGTAGTTTTAATTTAAAACTGAGATCTGTGGTTGCTAGAGAATTGTTAAGCTTGCGAAATTTGTCGTCAAACTTTTGAAAATTTCGGAGTGAAATTAGCAGTAAATTTCATGTACCAATTAAATTTTATACTCAGATAGATCAAGTAGATCTATATAATTATATAAAGATATATCAATCCTTAGTATTTTGTCATATGAATCACCAAGCCGATATTTACATGGTAGTTTTTTCTTATTTACTTTTTAAAATACATTATTTTCATGAGTTCTTGGGTGGGTTCACTTAATAATCACT
The DNA here is from genome assembly GCF_000696795.3 of Halyomorpha halys. Taxonomy (NCBI): domain Eukaryota; kingdom Metazoa; phylum Arthropoda; class Insecta; order Hemiptera; family Pentatomidae; genus Halyomorpha; species Halyomorpha halys. Next base: position 235,362 of record NW_027113649.1, on the reverse strand, counting down.
TTTTATAATGCAATCTGTTAAGTTTGCTTCATATGTGCTCGTGCTAAATATGTTTATATAAAGCAACCCTATTGACATGTGGTAATAACAGAGCACTTTGCATATTTTTCTACAATTATTTCATTATCTTCAAAAAACTATCGCCAATTTTGACAGATAAAGAGCTTTTTTTAGAAAAATAATAGTAAAATATTCCACCTTTAGGGATAACAGGTATTAGTTCTATAGTCATCACGAACTAGTTGCAGACTTAATAATGTTTCACCACAACTTGATATAATTTTCAAATAAAATCTAATTTGTTGGAAATATACAGTAATACTAAAAGCGTAACGAGTGGATTTTGCTTATCTGTTTAAAATCTCAATCTCAATAAATTAATTTATGATCTTCATCATTTATCATTAAGATCTTGGTCATAATTAATTTTTGTGATCTTAAAAAAATAGTCGCTAAACAAAAAAACAAGTAAAATGCAAGAAATTATTATGGTTTAACTAAAAATTATTATTTTTAATTAAATAAAATCTTTATTAAAACCTTGACCTTTAGAAAATATTTATTCTTTATTAAGTTTAAAAGAAAGTGCCCTCTATAACTTTCACATAAACGCCTGACCAATTTTCATCTACCCACTTGCATTAGTTACGGTACAGCGACTGGAAATAAACTTAGCTCAACCCTTATAAACTCGATGAAGAATACTAAAACATATATATAATAAAAGCAATAGTCACAATGCAAGTCAATAAAGAATTAACACTAAATACCTTGTAATTCGATTTTTAGTTTAGGTTTAATTTATTTTATTTTAGATACAGTTTTTATTTATTTATGTCTCTCATAAATTACTATATTTTGGTGTTGTTGTTTTTTTTTATTCAAAATTAAATAAAATTAGTTTTTAAAATAAAGATTGTAGATTTATTGCATATTTGTTGTTAGATATTCATCAATTTTATGAGTAGTTCTTGAAAGAAAACACGAAAAGAAAAACACACAAACCAAATATATATGCTAATTAATTGGATTCCAACAAATTTCTAATAACCTCGGCAACCATCCATATTATTTTTTTACTCATTGCAAACATCATTTTGTAAATATAAGACATCGCCTCATTATCTTAAACAGTAAATGTTGGTTTGGAATAAGAGAATGAAAATTACGCACATGCTCCAAATTAATTATCGAATTGAACCGTAAAACTGTAAATTCGTTTTTACACTTTTATAGCCAAACTTTGCACTAATTAATTGTAACAGTTCTAAATGTATACGAGCTTCCTACTAACACTTTTTCGATTCACGCAATTTTTCAATTTCAGGCGTATTTTAAATATTTCTCGATTTAACTTGTTAAAGCTAATATTTCAAAAGTGATATAGGACCGTCACTCTCCAGGGGTCTTAGCGGGGCTGGTCTGGCGGGGAAGGATTGTTTTTTGTCCTATGATCTCCTCTGGTAAGATTGTGACATGTCGTACATAGACCAACCTACTCGCTATAATTGTCTGCTTGAAAAGTCAGATAAGTAAGGCTACCACGGAGGGAAGGAGTGGAGGCGGCAGTAACAACATCTAAGGGTTAACCGAAGGTAGGCAAAATTATAAACAGAGCAGATTGCAAGAGACTACGCGGTATTTGCAAGGCATATTGAAAACATTCTATCAATTTTTATATTTCTTATTGTAGCAATCATATGGACGTAGCAATTACTAGAACGTAATAGCTCACCCATTCAAGGTATATTCACAACTCTAAAATCCACCAATACCCATGAAAGGTAAAAAAGAAACTGGATGAGGGATCTTTGTCACATCCAATTAACCGTAACATCTAAACCGAAAGAGATGCAGCGGGATAAAATTTCTCTCATTCCAACTACGATATTATATTTCTGAATTTTATTTTCGAATTCATAGGTTCAATAGATTCAACTAAATTGATTCATCTGATACAAATTCGATCTAAAAAAATAAATAGAAAGAAGATAGATCGATATCATGCTACTCATTGAAAATGAAATCAAAATATTATTATTATTAATTCTTAATAAAAATAACACCACTCAATATATATGTATATAACAGTTAGCTACAAACGTACCGTAAATTATTGGATAGATATTACTAGTTCCTTTCAGCGACTACTAATACTACAACGCAAAACAGGACGGTGCTGCGGAGTTTTGTCGCACGGCGCATCAATTAAAATCACATAATGGTTGTTTTTTTTCATCTATTTTTTAAGCTTAAATGAACAATAAAGAAAAAGTGCAACTAATATAATTTTTTTTCTTATATACCTCCTACCACTGAACCTATTACCAGGATCTCATTTACATTGAGGACTTATACCTGTCGTTTCAAACCTAATTTCTTTTCATTTGTTTCCTTCGTTATCCAGCATTACAGATTTACTAGCCTATTTATGTGGATACTATGTCTTCAATTATTTTATGTTTACTGAGAGCCAATCACTCTTTCAATTGTGACGCAATTGTAATGTAGTCAAAATTTTCAATTTGATCCAGACATGTACAAATCAAATATAAAACGCTATACTTTGTTTTAAAAAATTATATGGCTCTTCTTCCTTAACCAGTTCTTAGTAATAGGCCTTTTCTGCGTCCTTAAGGATCACTAGGCAGTATAATAGTTTTGTAATGTTAAAGATGTTAAAGATGACGTAATAAGTTAACAATGATAACCAGACATTAAGGAAATTATTACATTAACACAATAACGTAATAAAGAATACGTGGCATAATTATATAAATTCTGCATTACTCCAAATTTATTGGAATGGTTTAAATGAAAGTAGATAATATATTTTCCTTTTTTTTTTTTTAATTACTTAACCAGTTTATCTGTCACCTGCGAAGGAAGAAAATAATAGTCCATGTCATATCATTCATTCAAGATAACTAAGCATAAGAAACACAGAAGTAATTAAATATAAATCACAATCAATAAAAATTATCAAAGTCAGAAGTAAAATGTGGTTGAGGATCAAGTATGAATTCTACCGGTGTCCAAAAATTAACGCTTATATTATATTAACATTATATATGGAATAACATATAGGGCAAACGGCCTCCGCTGCTTTGCTGGTAAATACATTTTTGTCAAAATTTCCCTTGACCATTTTGCATAAATGTGGCTGAGTCTCGTTGATGCAGCGTTGAATTTCCTCCTTCAATGAACGCGCCCATGATCTTTTGACTTTAAATAACCCTATAAAAAGAAATCCATTGGTGTTAAATCACATGATCTAGGAATGCAATTGCTATCGACGAAGCGAGAGAGTATATGGCCAGGATATGAATCATGAAATAATTGAATTGTTTCACGTACTGTATGTGATGTGGCTCCATCTTATTGACACCACACATCGTATACATCAATGTCATCCAATTCAGCTGAAAGAATTGTGTTATCATGTCACGATGTCAAATAGCAGTAACATTCACTGTTAAACCAGCTTAATTTTTGAAAAAGTATGGTACAATGATGCTTCTAGCCCAAAACCATACCAAACTGTTATACGTTTAGGATGCATTTGCTTATCGACAATCACAAGTGGATTCTCTAAATCCCAAATTTCGAAAAAGTTTGAAAAATCAGCATCTACTTGTTGATATTCAATAATCTATTCTACGAACTATTCTCGCTGTGCATCGTCATTAAGCTTCAGTTCTTGTGGCAGTTGAACTTTGTAAACATGCATACGTAAATCTTCAGTGAGTGTACGCTAAATGACACCATGACACCAAATTGCTGTTCCCGGACATTCACCAACACTCTCACGCACCGCTTTGATATTATCATTTAAACGGCTTGTTCTTGGACCCAGTGTGTTTAGAATCACCAATTAGTCCAGCCTGTCTGAATTTTTGAATTAATCTCTTCATTGTTGACGAAGTTAAATTACAATGCCGACTCTATCACCAAATTGAATTTCACTACTTTTGAAATATTTTTCAACAATGAAAACACGTTGCTCTATCACCTTACGCTCCGTTTTAACTAAACCTAAACTATCAGCTACAAAATGTTTTATTGACAGGTTTGCCAACCTTTTACTGCTAATTCAAATCTTGCATTAATTTTAGGACACCCTTTTAGTTAGACTGACAACTAGTTCAATGAAGTATTTTTTTCCCAATGTGATCAAAATTTATAAATAATTATTTGTTAACATATCTAGATCCGAAAAAAGTGCATAATATTTATCAAATAAAAAGTTTTTAAAACTTGACAGTATTTAATTAGCGTAATGATAGCCTTAGTAATTTAAAAATAATATAAATAATACTATAATATAAAATAAAATATAATATTATAATAGAGATAGTAATATATACAATTGTTACTTTGAATTAATTATTTTATAATGATAATTAATTCAATGATGATGACAGTGCAGCTGAACCGTTTTAACTCCTGTGGCTGCATTGGAAAATTTATAAACAAAGTTGTATTTTTTACGAAAGAGTTTTCCCTGCAAAATTTCTGTGAAACAGAGGCCAAAATATCAAAAACAAAATTGTATATCATCTTGAAGAAGATTAAACGAAATACTTATTGTATATTGATATTAAAAAATATGTTTTATGGGTTGTTGAGTAACAAAATGACAAATTAAAGGGCCGAAGATTGCTAGGGGATATGAAGTTAAATTGTTTAAAAAACAAGACATTTTATTAAATTAAAAGTTGGAAAATAATTACAATATAGTATATTATAATACGATGCTTGAAGACATTTTTCACGTATTTAACTTTTTTATGCATAAATATTAAAAAAACATTAATAATTCGAATTTCAGTTCGAGATATTTAAAAACGACTATCGACATACATTTATGATAAAAACTCATTGAAATTTACTATTTTATGAGTATAATCCTTAGATCAAATGACTTTCCAATTTTTAAGTAAAAGGAAGAACCTCTTTATAGGTCAGAATATATCATTAATGCATAACAAGGTTAATTGAACCACTTAATAATTGTTTCGTGACAAAATACTATCTTACCGTTGCCTCTAGGGAGCATAAATATCAAATTTCCTTGTCAGTAATTTTGTTAATGTTTTCTGCAATGTTCCTTAATAATGCCTTTAGATTAGAATGTTTAAATGTTGTCTCATGTTTAAAATTCATACAAAATCATTTAACTATTGGATTCCAACTTTTCAAAAAGAGACTAAAATCTGTTTGAGTTTTTTTGTAGGTATTTTCAGGCAAATGACCTACGAGTAGAAAAAAATTATAATTAATTTTTGTGCAATTATAAACTGAAACCGTTTGAAACATTGTGTTTTCACACTTTTGACGATATGGGATATAGAATTGTCATATTTATCTCACAGTTTGTATAGAGATACTTATTAGCAATAGTATGCAATCAATCAGTTTTACAGACGGTACAAAATATTTTAATCACTATTATTATCATCAAAATCAACCTAATTAAAATATTTTAAGGGAATAAAATAGTTTATAAAATTACAATTAGTTGATTAATAAATTGTGACCATTTTTCACTTCTCCAGATATACATAAGGTGAAGGAAGGAATAAAGGAATTAATACAAAATATATTTAAATTTTATATATAAATAGATAAGAATAAGTGAAAATATTTTGTAATTCCAGTAGAGGAAGAGGAGGGTCATGATCCCTTGTTCCTTCCCATTACGGCTACACAACCGTAGCTTAGTTTATATGTTTTCTCCCTAAACTTGTGAAAGTAGTAGTAAGTACTGCAAAGTATTAATAGAAAAAATTCTATTAATACTTTGGTGTACTTACTACTTTACAATCGATTATTACATTGGTGAATACGTGTATATAATTGAAAATAAAATCAATCACCAATATATTTTAACCAACAACTAACATGATGCACTTGTTTAAAAAAGATTCATTCAATTTTTTTTCAGGATTCTATATGCCATGGTTGATGTCGTTGGCATGGCTGGCCTCTAACAAGAAGAAGGGCCTACAGGAGGTGTTCTCCTGGAAGACGGTCGACTTTGACTACCCAAGTCATCAGGCTCGAGACCTAGCCTTGGCCCACGGGCAGTTCTACCCTCCTGATGTCCTGCCCCTGGGGCTGGAACGAGATGGCAACCGCCTCTTCATCACCCTCCCGCGGTGGAAAAAAGGAGTTCCAGCTAGCCTCACAACCGTTGACCTCAACTCCGGTCAGCGTTCGCCGCTCCTCAAGCCGTATCCAGACTGGGCCTGGCACAACGGGGACTGCAATGGAATCACCTCTGTCTTCAGGGTAGCCCTGGACGAATGCGGTCGTCTCTGGGCCATCGACTCTGGGGTAACCGAACTTGTAACCTCGGTGAAGAGGACCTGCCCTCCACAAATCCTCGTTTTTGACACCAGAACTGACAAATTGCTGTTTCAGTATAAGATTCCAATGGCACAGGTGCCGGCAGGATCACTATTCACTAATATTGCCGTCGAAGTAATGGACACCTGCCAAGATACATTTGCGTACGTCAGCGATGTGTTTCGTTACGGAATTGTCGTTTTTAGCCTTAGGAATAATCGTTCGTGGAGAGTTGATCACCCTTACTTTTACCCTGATCCATTACATTCAAGATATGATATTGATAACATCAAGTTTACCTGGAATGATGGCATATTCGGCATTACAATGTCACCCCGAGATATAACTGGCCGAAGGTATTTGTTCTTTCATCCATTATCCAGCTTCCGAGAGTTTCATATTGACACGATGATGCTTCAAAACGAAACTTTTGCTAAAAGAGCAGACGAAATGATGAAACTATTGGGTGAGGAGAGGAGGACGGATCGAGGACATGCTGCTGGCTCATCGATGGATAGAAATGGAGTTCTCTTCTATAACCTAATATCCCTTTCTGCTGTAGGGTGTTGGAACTCTAGGCTGCCACATTATCCAGAGACTCAAGGGATAGTTGAAACAAATAATATCACACTCTCCTTTCCAAATGATTTGAAAGTTGACAAGGAACCCATTCAAAGATTGTGGGTTTTGAGTAACCGATTGCACCGATATTTGTATTCCAAGCTTGATCCTTCTGATGTGAATTTTAGGGTAATGACAATGCCTGTAGATGAAGCAGTGAAAGGTACGCCTTGTGACGATTCTTATGTTATGCCCCCTAGGAGAACTGGAAAGTGTTATGGATCATAGTCTATGAAAATAGATGTAGGAATCTGCCTCATTAGAGGTAATGCCATAACTTAATATTGATAAATTTATAATAATTTTGAGTTCAACTTTAATTTATTTAATTTGTGTTTTTGTAATTTGAGAATAATTGTTTAAAATTTTTATGTTACTATAATAAACCTGAAATTTGATACATTTCAGGTTTATTATACTGAAAATGTGTAATGAATGAAGAACAAGTGCCAGATTAATACATAATTTGGAAGAAAACATGGTGTGTGTGACTTAATTATTTCATTTTACAAACATTGTGGATCCTTAATTTATATGAAATTTCTTGATACTTTTTTGCAATAAGTATAACAGACTGCATTATAAAACTAGTGAAATATAAGTAATGTTATATGAATTTAAAATTAAAAGAGGATACAATGATGAAATAAATATAAATTAAAATTAATTGTCAGTCCTTGTTTATCAATGATTTTTTACATTAACTAAATTTATTTTTAAATATTTGAATCAAAACAAAGACCCCAGTCTATTTTTTTTTTTAATTGCTAGTTACTTTTTGAAATTATTGGATTAAGAACATTTTAGAAAATTTTCCAATTTTGTTATAAATTATTATTTTAGAGATAAAAATGTATACATCATTTAATTTTAAATATTAAATATTTGTAGATATGTGAGCATGTGGACAAAAATATCTATTGATTTATAAAAAATGTTTATAAATTGTAAGTATGTCTCAAACTAAATGTATTTTTTATGAGCCATTTAATTTATTGTATTTATTTATAATTATGCTATAACCTGTACTATATAACACTTCTGTTTTATCAGGAGGAAGTTTTACCAAATTGGTGTAAGTATCTGATTATATTTTAGTAAAAAGTTTGTAAAGTATAATGTGAATATCATTAAATATAATTTTTGTACTATATAATAATGTTCATAATATTAATAAAACTGTAACAGAATATTGTACACAGTTTGTAACAGTAATGTATTTATTTTTAATACATATTTTTTGTATAAGGTACATTCATTAAAAAAAAGAAAAAAAGCAATAGATGAATATTATTTAGTCCTATCACTAAAATTATGAACCACTAATTTATATAGAAAATAATTTCAAAATTATGCAGTGGGGCGGAAAAATTTTACTTATTCATAGCAATAATATCTTAGAGGCTGTTGTAGGGGATAAGAGACACCATGCTGAATAAGAATAGTGTTTATTTAAATACTGCCTATAAATTCTGATTTTTATTTGTTCTCTGTTCCTTAAAACTAATTATCAATTAATATTGGTCTTAGCAATTTGGCTTGACTATGTCAATAACCTGTGAGAAAATCTGCCTTTTACATTTGAGTTCCTAAAGCTGTTGAGCCCAATTTTCAACAAAGTTCATCATCAAGATCATTGTAGTGAATGATGGTTATTCCATTTGTGCACACGAAAACATGACTCCTCAAGCTTAATGTAATAAAAAATACAAGTTCAATTATTGTTCACTATAATGGTATAAAGATGATTCTCAATGATTCTCCTTACCTATCTTTCTGGGATTTTAGATGAGACCTTGCATGATATGCTGAGTAACCATTTTTTATATTTCGTGGATCATAAGATTTAAGTCTATTGGCTCTTTATTTTTTAAAATATTTTCTATTGGATGTTTTAAGTTTTTGATATTATCCAGAGCTATTGGCTGTTCCCCACATTAGCTAAATCATAAATGATAGAATAGATTAATAGTTATTTTAATTTATTATGACTGGAAATGGCTTAGAATAAATTGTAGAAGTGCTAATATTTTCCCCAAAAGAATATTTTTGATAAAACCCAACAACTAAATTACTGTCTCTTTGTAACCATATAGGAGAAACAATAAAAGGGACATAACAATGAAGCCCTTCTTTAGTAAAAGTATTCAGGGTTATCTAGCTTACCTATACCTGAAAAGACGATCAAAAATCCTGGATAACTGTAGCGGTGAGAAAATATGCATATACAATTTTAAAAAGTCATGGATTATTATGTAATGGTTTACAAATTCAATTATTTATTCATCATATCAATAAATAACAAAATATTTCAGAATCAATATAAAAAAATAAAAAAATGTCTGCCAAGTAAATAGGAGAAATTCAATTTCGAGTTATCCTCCATATACTGATCATGATAATGAACTCTTGAAGCGGTTTTTCATAATTTACGCTATATGGACATATTGGATCTGGAAAAAATACGGATATAAAATATTTTCAAAATTGGATATTCCAGATAAATCCTTCGTTAAAAAATCTCTTCTTGCTAGCGGGTTTAAAACCACGCATCAAATGGTTAAAATATAAAAAAATTATATTATTTTTAAAGATTTGGTTTACTATGCTTTGATGCGTTAATTACTTGAGATGTACAATTACAACTGAAAGGCATGTGTTTTCATGTACTGCTGAGTTTATCATTATAAATAGAACATTTCAAATTTTGATATGTTTGTTTGAGTAAAATAAAACATATAAGGTTCTTGATGGTGCTTATATTTTGATATGGTGCAGCACTTCCAAGGTACATTCTTTCAGAAGCCAAATTTTGTAAAAGTTAGTAAAATGTTCTGATGTTACCACTGTGATATCTGGTGTGAAATTTGATGTAGAATTTATATTGCTCAATTTATGAATATGCATATTGTTTTTAAAGAAAAAGGGTGTCAGATAAGCTTTTAGTATCCTATTTCAATTTCCAATTACCGGTTAAAGAAAGTAAAAAAAAAAACGCTAGTGATAAAGCTGATTTTATTTTGCAGATCATTAACAGAAAAAATCACTCAGCTAGTCACCAACATGACAAGCAATGCTAAAGAAAGTTATATTACTTTATTGGCAAAATTTACTGGCAGGAAACAAACAAATAAAGTAAAACACAGCTAGTTTACTCACAGGATCAAGATAACTTACCTAGGAGTAAACTTTTGATTTGAACAACATTGGAATTACCAGAACATGGAAATGATAGCCAAAAAAAGCCCAGCTGGTATAGTAAAATAAAATATTATGAAACTGAAGAAAACTAGTGGTAATTATTGTCAACTTCAGGACCAGCCTTTCAGCATCAGTCACATTGTTTGATACTCTTATAATCAAAAACAAAATAAATATAATTATCATCATTATAGTTGATGAGCTGATTGTTTAGAATGAAGAATTTTTCAATACAAAATTTTTTTCCAATTTTCGTTTTTCTGTTCTCTTAAATTGAGAAAAATATTCTAAAATAATGTAGAAATTTTTAAACTGCTATTCCATTTTGGTATTAGTGAAAAAATATCTGAAATGCTTGAAAATACTTAGATCAAGCAGATAAAAGTTGGAGCTCTAGGAGAACTGCTAGAGGAGTAGAGGTCATGCTCCCAATCACCCTGGTCTAGGTACCAACCACAGATCTCAGGGCATGATTGTCATACCCTATTTTTTGCTTCATGATCATCCTATGCAACCAAAAATGAATCTGTTTGTGCAGCTGTGTTTTATTTGCTTGTATTTAAGTGGCTATAACATTTTTTCAATTTACTATTACTAACAAAGACATTTTTTTTAATACCAAAATAATTGCAAATAACATTAATGAACCAAGTATTGTGTATTTAATGGGATTCTAGATGACAAATCCATTTACAGATCAAAAAATTTATGATTCCATCTATAAATGAGATGAATAGTAGATTTGCTCCCTAAGTGCTGCCATTTCTTGAAAAAATAAATCAATAAAATTTGGTACATGTAACCTTAAAGTAATACCAATAAAAATACGATCATAAAACAAAAAATAAAGAAGAATTATATTCATTCTTTTTCTATATTTATAACCATGTGGAAGTAAAAGGTTATTTATTACCTTGCATTACTTGTTCTTGTCTTTCAATGATTTTTAATATTTTTTTAGGTAATCTATCAGTCTGTGTTGCAGCATTCCTGAATAATGCAGCAGGATCTGAGGATGATGATGATGATTCAATGATTGATTCAGTTGTTGGTGACATAGATCGTAAAATTAGGTTATCTTGAAAAATAGAATTGCCATTGCCAGAAACAACATTCTCTCTGGTTTTTATTTTAATACCTGAAACAGGATTTGCTGTCCATATATTTCTAGGACAAGCTCCAGTTTGATCTGGGCTCAAATGCATATTTTTTTTTCTTTTTACAGGATTGTTGGTTAAAATCTGCTTGATTTTCTGTGTTAACCTTTCCACCTCCTCTGGAGTCATGCGAAGGAATTTCTGAGTCAATTCCTCATCTCTGTCTGCTTTTCGACTTTGACATCTAAAAATTTGTTGATTGCTGAAAGAATTAGTTCAGTATAAATTTATAATAGTTAAGAATTTAAGATTAATTGAAGTTTTGATGTGAAAAAGTTACAGAAAACAATAATTAAAATCTAAAAAATAACTTTATGCTGAAACACTAACTTTTACCACTAATGTCATATTTATGACTAATGCCTATATTATGACATCCACAAACTGGACTGAACATTTCTAATTTTACTATACCATAATAAATTACTATGGTTACTGGTAAGTTACTACTACTATTATTATTACTACCCATACCAATGATTTTTTATGATACAATCTGGGAAAAAGATAATTTTTCATTTTTTATTGTATGATTTTTCACATCAAAACATGAATTAGGTTAAATAATTATTGAAAGTTATTTGTTGGGATTATTTTTTATAAATTCAGCTTATAATGAATTATAAATTGCTACTTTAAGTGTAATTGACACATGTAATTTTTCCATTTTTAAAAATAACTGATAGTATCCATGTTATTTTAGTACTTTCTCTGATAGTGAAGAAAGACATTCCAATTCCAGAAACCGATTATGTGAGGTCTGATGTAGAGTTGTCACAGCTTCATGTAAGAGGATAACTAAGATATGTCTCAGCACTCTTTTTTATGAAAATCAAAGAGAAGATTTATTTTATTAATATATGAAATACAATCATAGGCTATTACAGTTATTAGAACTAGGATTGTTAAAATTTGATTCTAAATACAAAGGGATAAAAACCTAATACACTGATAACATTTCATATAAAAACTATACATAACAAATTTTATTTCAGTTAATAGGTAGGTTCTATTTTGACATCAAAGAAAGGTATGAAGATGATTCTAATGGCTGCAAAGAATTTTTAGCATAAATATTGTAAGGTGTATTTGTGGTTCACTAAAAAAAAATGTAGAAACATATAAATTTCAAATTACTTACTTCATTCCTAAGGATAATCTGAAAAACCAATTAACTGCTGCTTTAGCAACTAAGCTATCAGAAGAGCCTTCAGAAATTTCAACCACTCCAGCGTTTATACTTTCAGCTATAGAAGATTGACTTTCTTCAGAATCCTGTTTGGAGAAAAAAGAATGCTTAGCATGGCTGCAGTTTACGGAAGCAGCGACTGTAGTCTTAAAATACCATATTATGAAAAAGCAATATTACACTTTATACTAGTCCAAGAAAAGATAAATTTGGCTTAATTATAAATTTGGCGCTAGCAGTTGTTCACCAGCTAATCAGTGAAAACTTTTGTACATTATATCAAAATTTGATCTCTGAAATATAAGACTGAACCACATATTAAATTTATCATAGCTACATGAGTAACAAAATGTGAAATCAAAACAATCATGATTGATTTTGATATTGGTATTGGTATCTCGTATACTGGTCTGACATGCTCTGGCGATACCTAGGAGTTGCTGCTGCATAATAATAAAGGTGGGAATGTCATGATTCATTTCTCAGGACTGTCGAGATATAAATTTTATCTCTGAAACGTACGTCCCAACCTGCACAGCCATCACATCCCTCACAATTTTTTACTACATTGATTGTGAATTTACTTCATTAACTAATGTAAATAAAATAAAGAAAACGATCAACATTTATAATTTAAAATATTACCAATCTTAAGGATAATAAATGATCAGGATTTTGATTTGTATTTTTTATTTTACAAGCCAACATTTTGACCCAAACTTCTGGGCCATCTTCAGAGCTAAAATTAAATTAGAAAAGTAAAAGATACAGATAAGAATAAAGTAAATTGGTAGAGGTAAATGAATAAAGAAAATAAATAAATAACAAAAGTGAAGTTGAAAATAAATTAAGTTTAGAAATATAAAAAATAAACATAGAATTATGACATAAATAATAGCAGAGATAACTAATAACTGGATACCTTATTTTTTTTTTTTATGTTAAAACCCCCCAAAAAAGTATGGTGACAAACCCAAAAAGAGCAAAATCATGCAGTTAAAACCCAAAATATAAAATGTAAATGAAAAATAACTAACTCCTGCAAAAATTTACTTTTTTTTGTAATTTATAATATTAATAAGTATATAGAAAGCTTATCTAACCTTTTGAATCAAAATAAATTCGCATAGTACTCAACACATCTGTGCAAATATATATAGAAACTAAACAACATTGGTTAAAAACCTTACATTTTTTCTATAATTCTTGAATGGAAGCTAATTTGTCCATCATAATGGAAATTTGTATTTAGATTTTTTTTAGGTGCAAAAAACGAATATCAACTTTATTTCTCCAGTTAGTCCATATTTTGTGAGGTAAAAATATGCCAACTGATTTGTTTTTGGATCTACAATAACAAAAAAATATAATCAATTGTATAAATTGAGACTAAATGTAATCAAAATTGCTCCTCTTTAGTAGGCTGAAAAAATGTCTTTAAGATAATGCAGGTCAGATTCATTTTTAGTGTCCTCAAAAACCCTTAAGTATAAATCATAACAAACAACAAATATTTTATCATTTATAAATTAATATTTAAATAAATTGTAAAACATAAATAAAAAATAGTATAATAAATGGTTAACAAAGTTTAAAGTAGATTTTAAAAAAATTGAAATTAAAAATTCATATTTAAGGGTTTTTGAGGATGCTAAAATCTGGATGCTGACTAATTTTATCTTAAAGTCACTTTTTTTGGCAGATTTTATAGGAAGTGATCTTTAGCTTTTGTGATTTTGAATACATTTAAACTCAATTAATAAAATTTACTATATTTTTTAGTTATTATAGAACCAAAAACAAATCGATTTTTTTGTCTACTTTACTGGAAGCAACTTTTTGTTTTTTGTAATATTTTATACACTTACAGTCATAGAATACAATAAACAATCTTTTTTCCTTCTTCTACTCCAAAAAACCTACTATCACCAATAAAATTTCATTGAAATTGGTGATCCCACATGCTTAGCCTCTCGTTGCTAATTATCTTGTTTCCTGTTAAAAATGTTCACAGATATTCTGTTAATTTATTTCCTTTTTTTTCTTAATATTTAGTTTTAATCTTTGTATCATATGAATACATAAATATTTTTCTGATAAAAACGTACGGGTGGTATGTAGTGGAGTTTAGGGAGGGGTTTTATAAATAAAGACAAAGGGTGTATGTTTTAACTAATAGATGCCAGGACCACTGCTCCCTCAGGACAAAGAAACATGCCTGTTTCTTTGTTCCCAGCAGTCTCATAGTGTTGCCATCTACTGTTTTATTTACAAACCAAATAATAATACTAATTTTCTGCAACAGTATACCCCCACTCACCTTACTTATTAACAGCCAATCTTGTTTTCAACCCCAGTTCTGAAAGAGTTGAGATACTCTCAAAATGAACTTGGTCTCTCATCCATAACTCTCATCAATAATTTTATTTCAGATTTATTTTCTATAGTATTAGTTTATCTTTTATTCATATATAAATTCAATTATCGTATTATTTTCCTTTATTAATTTATATTTTTATATTGCTGTTTATGCATGTTGTATTTGTTTTTGTTTTTTATGATTCCTTAGAATTATCTTATTTGTGTTATTACCTATTTGTATCTATATTATTTCTACATCCTTCTTATTTTAATTTGTCATTTATTATTGTCTTTTTATTTGAAGATTATTAGTTGACCATTTTTATTAATTGTAGGAAAATGGTCTGAGTGCAGATCAAGAAACCTACAAAAAAAAAAACAAAAAAAAAAACAGAAAAAAATATTTATTAGTAACCAACTTTTCACCCCATATTGCAGTGCTTCATCAGAATTAAATGAGAACAAGATATACACATTGTAAAATATAATAAGGCCATAACAGTATACATAGAATGTAGTATGAAAAATTATATAAAAAAATAAATTCAGTAAATAAAATCATATAAATATAAATGAATGAAATATTAATTGATGACAAGTAAAAAGATAGAAATGCAAGTGTGCCACTGGAGTAATGAATACTTAAATAAATTATAGTATTAGAAACAAATAGAGCAAAATTAAAAAACAAG
>NW_027113649.1:211931-218790 GCF_000696795.3 Halyomorpha halys | reverse complement strand
TTTTATCAATTTATCTCTTTTTAATTTAATTGTTCAATTATTTATCAATTAATTTATTTTATCTTTCTCCTGTTCTGTCCTTTCAGTTTTACTTGATATCTAAATCATTGTCGTCATCATCATCATTGTAAAAGGGACATGATGCCCATACGGATTGGCAAGTAGGTTCCAGTGCACTCGGTTCAGAACGTTGTGGGTTTGATACTCACCTGGGACAGTCAGTTCGGGCGTTCCCGAAAAATGTATCTTGACATTCCCACTTTGGTTAGTACATGGCGGCTACTCAGGTAGCTGCCAGGGATTGGCAAAAAGGACCAGGAGGCCCACTTGCCAGACTTGTTCCCCCAACCAAATACCAATACCAATACCAATCATTACATAACTATTTATAATTCATCTTCATTGTATGATCGATCACTAAATTTTGTTATTTTTTAATTTATTATATTATCATTTCATATGTTTCATGTTCTGTAATAATAGGGCTTAAGGGGAATGGAGTATCGGGCCACTCCCCAAGTCAGGTGGAGGGATTGCCTCCTCATAGCTTCCCCATATGGGGTGGCTACATAGGGGAGGTACTCTGGGGTATGTACTGTCATTGACCTTGGTCCATAATATGGGGGTGAATGTAGTGTGCTATAATCTGTGTAAATATATGAGCGTCAGTGTACTGGTCCCCCAACCTGGAGGACCAGTGGCTATCTGCGGTACTATGATCAGGGGATGGGGCTGCCATCTCCCTACGCCAAGGTAGAAGGAAGAACACGACGAGATAGAGTATGGAACATTACTATTTGGACTAATCTTGAAGTCAAACCGGCTGAGAGCATCCTAGAGGAAAAAAGCTAAGATGGTTCAGACACCTCCTTCGGATGGACGAGGAAAGAACTGCCAGAAAGACATATGAGACTCGCATGGAGGAAAGAAGGCCAAGAGGAATATCACGCATTTCCTAAGAGAAGAGTGTTAAGGAAGTGTTCAGGAGGCAGGATATGGACTGGAGGAAGAGAAGGAAGATGGTCAAAGAGTGAGATATCTGGTTCAGACTCTGCAAATTGTAACCCCACACTGTGCAAGTGGTAAAGGGGGTAAAATGATTATGATGATGCTTCATGTTGATACTCTTATTTAATTACTTAACTCTTTAGACATTATATATTTTTACATTTCTGTTCTGTAGCTTATATATTCTTTTATATTTCTTTTTATTTATTTTGTTAGATAGTTTTCATTCTCTTTAATCTCATTTTCATATTTATATTACCTTATTATAATCTTATACATTTATTGCTCTTTCTAATTGTTCTAGCTATACAGAAATTACCCGTTACATTGTTTTATTTCCTTGATTTGTCATTGCACCATACTTACACTTGTACTTCCTCACTCTTTCCTTCTTTTAATTTTATATAATTTATCATTCCAGTGATAAATTTGCTATATTATCTATCACTTATTACTTTACTTGTTATTAATTATTATTTTATATTTATATTCTTTTAGTAACTGAATTTCTTTTTTTAAATCATTTTGTACACAACTTTCATGAATTCTTACCATATTTTACAATATTTGTATCCTGTTCTCATTCATATCTGCTGAAGCTCTGCATAATAAAGTAAAATGTTTGTTAATAATAAATGCTATTTTGTATACCTTTATTGACCACGTCTCAGACCATATTCCAATACTATGCATACCTGAAGATGTCCCACAGGTTTAAGTTGAAACATTGGCTAATAAACTAAAAATACTGACCGATATTTTGACTATCTGTTACCCATGATATACTTTATAAATTGGATTACCCCAAAAAAGATTGTATGATAATTTATTCAATAATGAATCATACTTCAATACTTTTTGCTTCCAATATTATCGCTAATGGTCATCTCTATTATGAAACAAAAAGATTAGTGCTTGTACTTTATGTTTGTAGATATGTACTAATTATATTAGGCTTCATTATGAAAAAGGATTAATATATTATTGATGTGTTACTAACATTTATCAAAGATTTGTTCAGAGAAATATCATTAACATTTGATAAAATAATCCAAAAACAGAGTAACTACAAAAATTAAAACTTTAACAATATTAAATATTTATTCACTACAATGTTTAACCTTCAACCAACTGTTATATACTATAACTTCATATGAACATTATTCTCCTAAGAAAACAAAGTTCCTAAGGGTTCTTTCAACAATTTATGAAATTACTCTTATAAAATCTGTTCCTAAAAACTTCATAAAAATTCAGTTACCATTTTTTACAACTATTTGTTAATAGCATTTAGTTTAGTTTACACTGACTCATTAAAAATGTTAGTAACATTTGGCTATTTACATGTGTAAATTGTAGATAGTAAAATTTTATCATAATTTTTGCTAGAAATGACAATTCTTATGACATTTTGTTATAAGCCAGTATAAATAGTAGGCATCAAAATATTAATAACAACAATTTTATAAACATTTTGCTAATAACAATGTCACTGGGCATTTAGGTATATAGAATAATTACGGTATGTTGGTTAAATTATTTTACTCATTAAACCAGTACCTTTTCAGCAATGATTTCAACACTTTGATGAGGTTTCCTTCCCAAGGTGTACATAAAGTCATTTACTATTACCCACATGAACACTGAACATCCTAAAACATGAGAAATGTATAATGGATGATTAATTTTAATAATATATTTTTTTTTTGTTATTGTAATATACTTTTGTGAATTTATTCAGAATATCTAACTGATTATATTAATGGAGGAAAAAATATATATATCTTAGGATATGTATAATTCATCATACCTAGTTCAGCACCTTTTATAGTTAAGAATTCAAAACAAGTAGGATGTGCTTCAGGTAAGCATGAACATATAGCAATTCCTACAAGTGTACTTAGTCCATTTACAAGTATTGATCTAAATCCTGAGACAGTCAGCCATACCAAAATCAGTATTCTTCTTCTCTCCTAAGAGACAGTAAAAAGTATTCTTAATTTTCTTCTTTAATCCTAATTTGAGTCAAAAAGAAAAACAAAATATTCTCGTATACTGGGCACTACTACTGAAATAAAAATTGATCATTGTAAATAATATGTTACATAGGATACTAACCTAAATGTAGATGGAAATTGATAAACAAATTGGAAGCGGCTGCACAATTGGGTTGGTTAGCTAATACATAGTATACTGATTAGTCAGACATTCAACAATATTAAAAGGGATGAGAGAAGGTTAGTTGTAACAAGTCCTAGAGATATTCCCTTTAAGTACTGTCTGTTTTAGGTATTCCAGTCTGTAGGATGGAATGAATTCACATTTACACACAACTATTCTAAGGAAACTAATATTTTACTGTAGACCTGTAAGAGTATGTTTGGAAAAAAATAGAGAACCAGATCCAAGACACACGAAAGACACGTGAGGCACAACAAGGCGTAATAGAAGCAATTAGGACATGTCCAAAAGTAGCTGTGGAGATAATGTTTAACCTAACTCTCCTGTCCATTTGGACACTAAAATAGGTTTTAAATAGTACAGTCAGATTATAGGGTAGATACCTGAAATTTCAAACCAGGAAATTATCAAAGTCAATAAAAAATCCTTAATGAACTTGACGGGACAGAATAGATCAGCACAAGTGATCATAGAGTCCATTCTCTTGAGGGGTATAGCTGACAGGATTAATAAGTTATTGGTCAATAAAATGTTGATGTTTTATGGCAGTTTTAGTAAAATGAAAAAAAAGAATCATCTTTAAATTTATGCAATTTCACAACATAAGTATATAAAAAAAGGTTATAATAATACAAAAATAATTTGACAAATCAATATAGGGTGGTACATGGTTCTAGCATAGACTATATAGGTTTGTCTTTAACAGTTTAGAGTGTTATGAGCTTTGAAAATGTCTTGTTGAGGATGCTCAAACATTAAATTGGAGAGGTGCATCAGATAGTAGGCCCAATAATTTTAGTGATAGAAAATGATGATCTATATTAGTAGGTGAATAAATGCTTGATTAGTAAACTACTGTCCTTCGATAGTTATCAATAAAGGTAATGATGAACATGCTTTCTTTACATCTCTATAAATAAGACTACAGGGTTGATTTTTTGGCAACACTGCATTACTGAGTGATAGTATTAATTTGTTTTTAGCTATCTATGTACTTCTTAGAATCATTAGTGAATATTGATGTCAAGCATTATATTTTTTGTTCATTAAAAGTATAAGAAACATTGATTTTGGTTGGATCCTAAGATCTTGAGTAATGATTATATAATAAAATTTGTAATAATTTCACTGGCATACCAAAAATAGGACAGGTGTCTTAGTACAGCCTATAAAATATGTTCTTCTTGTCAATCTTTATCATAAAAACATTTCACAATAAACAATCATAACAATAAAAACATTTTACATCAAAAGAAATATATTTCCTCAATGAATGTTTCTTCATGAAATCTCTTAAAATATCTTTGAAGCTTCGTGGAATGAAATTCTGATCAAACCACTGAAGATTAAACATTTGTGAAATTGGGAAACTTTTCATAAAGAAGATGACAAATGGGTTTCAACTGCTACAATTGAAATTTCACCAAAATTCTTGGAATAAAACCAATCGAAACTGAGGAGGTCAAACGATCTCTTTAATTTAATTGAAACCGTTAATGAAAATGTAATTGATGTGGATAACAATAGTAGAATATTAAGAGAACTCTTTTTCTTATTTTCAAAGTTTCTGATTAGATCTCTTCTGATTTTTGTAACATTTTAATTTTTGTGTGATAATCAAATATTTAGTTTTCAGTCAAAAACTAGTTTTTATATATAGTTGAAGATTTTATAAAAAATTAAAATTTTCTTTTGTATTTTGTCTAAGTTATTTTTGCAGAAATATTTTCACATCAAACCTGGCTCTTCAATTGCTTTCTTTGATCAGTTTTCCCATTTTCCACAGCAGGATACCTACTCTATGTTATGTCACAAGTTCCAAAAACTTATTGTCTCTTAAATCAGTTTGCTGCCAGAGTCCCTTGATATTCATTTGTTACTCATTTTATGTTGAGTTAATAGGGTTCTTCCTCACCATCTATAGACATTATTTCATAGGTCATTTCTTACTATTACTTCTATTATTATTTATTTTTAATAATCTCCTCCAATAAAAGCTCTCAGACCCCAACAAGTACCTATAGCCCATCTTTTTGAAGCTCAAAGCGCAACTTCCAGAGTTCTATTGATTTTTAGGGAAAAAGAAAATTTAGGGGAAGGAGGGGTAAAAATGATCAAAAAAGTATTGATCACAAGTATTGTGACCCCTGTAAAAGGGTAGATTTTATCTAATCTTTTTTGGTACTATAAGGGTTAAAACGTTACCAGTTAACATCTAGGTAACTGGTGGCAATGATGGATACCATTCCTCAAACATTACTTATAAGGAAGATAAGTTCAATCAGTCTAGAAAAGTTTCTTATTCTTCATTGTATGACAAAGTGAAACTAAATTGTTAAAAATGTGTTTTCAATATAATACATATTATGTACAACAAATACGATACAGATAGTAAAATAATATATTCATGTTTCTCTAATAATATATATTTATGTTATTTTATAATACATTACTATTTACCTTCAGCACAGGGAAAAATAACAAAAGAAATGAGGCGAGATAGATATGAACAGTTATCCCTCTTGCAATAACTATTCCTGAAATTACTGAAATCAAGGCCATTAATATAAAATTGGAAAGTTATTTAGCAGAAATTATATCTAGTTAACAAAATTATAAAAAGTTGTGTTAAGTCTCAAATCTTGGGATGTTTTCTAGAATCTGGTGTTTAGCTGTACTCATAGTGTATATTCCTGCATTGCCTGAACTGTGGCACATGTAACATCAAAAAATTATTTTACTTTGTATTTAATATATATGATTACTTTTTGAAAACTCTACTACCTTGGGGAGAAGAACCACAGTAGATAAAGAAGTCCTTGTCTGCAGTAATAACTTTGGAACTCCGCCATTTCTCTCCATGAAGTAATGCCTAGCAGCGGTCCCATGGAGAGGAATGAACAGGTGTAGGGGGCGGTGGTTTTAGTGGGTAAAAATCCCACACATTTTGATTGCATTCAACCAATAATCTGCTTTAAGTCCGTGAATCAACTTTGAGATATGATCACCGTTATATTATAGCAATTGAATTATAAATATTTTAACTGAGATTATAGAAAAATCAAAATAAAATTACTTGTCTTCAACATATTTTCGAATGTTGTCGGAAGCATTTCTTCAGGAAAAACAACCTTCCAGACATCATGAAGACTTTCATGTAAATTTAAATGCATAGCTTCAATGACTGCAATTACCTGAATAAAAGAAAGATGTTAGATCCAAACGGATATACATCATTGATTATACCTACTATGTACTCCCAAATTTGATGACCAAGGGAGTCTTGAACAATATTGTGATGACTCATGTCAGAATCTGTAATTTTTTTTTAACCTCACCTGTCCACCATATGCAGAAACCAAGTATTTCTCCACTTCATTGGACCTTCTATGTCTGTGTTAATGATGTTATAACTATAATATACTTATTTTTTTACAATAGATCAAAATTGCATATATTTAAGCACAAATCCACTATTTAGTGTATTTTATAAAAATGGCTTAGATGTTTAGGTAGAGTGTATAAACTGAATTTTAAATATATGTATATACAGTTCAACCTTTCGCTTTGAACAGCCCTGATGAAGCCCTGCAAAGTGGGGCGAAACGTCGGAAAATAAATAGTTGTAAACTATACTCATCTCAGAATCCATTTCTATACATCTTGAACC
>NW_027113649.1:200844-211881 GCF_000696795.3 Halyomorpha halys | reverse complement strand
AATCTAATTGGAAGGAGAGAATTTAATAATTGTTTTTGTTTACAAAATACTTTTATGGATTAAATGGGAATGATGCACAAATTTATTTTTCTTCTTAATATCAAAACTAATGATCAAAACTGATTGGTTAAAACAAATATTATATTAATAGTTCACTTAAATTTCAAGTAGCAATCAAATCATCAATAAAATGTTAAATTATTTTTATGCCCATTGTACATAGTTTATAGTAATATGTAAATACATTTTTTGAAATTATTCTAAACTAGTAATATAAAAATTAATTTAAATATGTCTTCTCCGGCTTAGATATTGTCAATTATTAGTTACATCTGACATTAGTTCCTCTTTACCAATTTCGCAATCCAACCAATCTTAGTTTGAATCGTCAAGTTCAATGTTTCTACATCCATGTTTTTTAATTTTCATTTTCATTTTAATCATGTTTTTTTTTTTGTATATATAATAAGAATCTTTATTATTTGAAAATCATTCACTTTGATTTGGAATTATTATTTCCACTTTTTTAATCTGTACATGTTTTTCCTTGGAGAAAGAGTAGAATAGCTCAAATCCCAGGACTGGATGAAATTTCAGTTGTGGCAGATAATTATTTATTCATTTGTATCAAATCTGAACCATCTTGTGGTTGGAAGACCCTCCTGGGACACATCCAGCCTCTACAAATTGGAAACTCTCTGTTCAATTTTCAGGACCTAGCAAGAGAAGTATTAACCTAGTACACTTGATAGATAAAAATAATATTATTATCAAAATATGCAAAAATTTTGAGTTCAAAATTATATTTTAAGTAGATTATAGGATATAGTACTTTTATTTGATATAATGTTTATTTATTTATTATAACAAAAAAGACAATATTCCTAATATAATAATACAGTGCACATTGAATACAATGAAAAAATAATAAAAATATAAGTATAAAATAACTAAATGTAAAACAAGGTCGAACATAGGTTCAAATTAAAATAACTGACTTAATTTAAAATATAAAATAAATTGAAAGCATAAAAATAATTTAAAACCTACATAAAAACTCAAACATCAATCATATATGAAAGTCATTTAAAGAATTCATAAAAACTCAATAACTTAAGAAAATTAAACAGAATATGAATATAACTTTTAAAATAAGAATCATAAATAATCAATTTAAAATATTTTTATTACAATCAAATTAATTGTACAATAATTAAATATCAACTTGTATTATTCGTTCAAAAATATGTAATGACTAAATGAATATACCGTGATTAACTGCATTTGCTTTTGTTTGAGATCCATTAATAGGTGAAAAATATGAATCATTATTTTGAGGAAAAGGGCTTTCTCAAAAAAAATTTAAGCCAGCTGTTTGGTTAAAAAATTAAAAGACCTACATAACTGAAATAACATATTTACGGTTGTAATGTTCCTGGATGTTAGAGCAACCTCTTCAATAAAATCGATTGTACTATATTTTTTTTTTTTTTTAGTTTTTCAAAAACGGCTCAAACAATTTTGATTTAACTCCATATATACATTGATAAACTAAATTATCTTTAATATAAGCTAGGTATTATTCCCATTGAAATATTTTATCAGGGATTAAATACCAAATTAAAAAAAGTCTTTTTCTACAGTTCCCTTAATTTAATTTATTAAAAAAAAAATTAGCCATTTTACAAATACTTAATGCAATACACAAATGTTATACAATTGTATACAAATACAAATGCATAAATATGAACAATTATTATTAATATTATAAAGAATAATGATGGCTACTTGCCCACTGACTGGTATAACAAACCCACTTACTTGGGTAGGCTACTAAACTATTTTCCCCAGCATCCCCACCTTCAAAAAATCAATATTGCCAAAAATCTCATACACCGTTGCCTTTCCTTATCCGATCCCCAACTGTAATTCTTCATATATAGACAAAACTAAGTGTTAAAGCCCAAAAGTACATTTTTCTTTCGTTAGTTTAATTTTATTACTTCCAATTGGTTTTTTATTTTTTTGTTAATTATAAGTTTATTTTTTGTTTAATTGTTGGTAATTAGAACTCATCACGTAAATATAGTTAAATAAGGAAGTTGTTATGATGCGAGTATAATAGAAATACATCGCTACGGCTCGGCGTACACAACAACATTGCGAAGTGCAATGGGATTAAGGCCTTTAGGCAGACTGATAAGGGAGCCGACAGTCTACAGTCCGCTGCCTGGAGCAAAAGAGCTACATAGCGAGATACACCCACCGGCTCACCGCTTTGAGGCATTCAAAGATTTTTTTTTGGGGTTCAGCTCATGACCCTCACCCACCAATCCACGTTTGCAGACGGCGGAGCTTCACGACGAGCGGTATGCGCATACCACTACTGTGAGTGATTGATTTTTTTTTCCTTCGAGCTTGCACCATTAATAGTAGAACATTTTTTTTTATATAGTTAAAGAGAAGCGATTTATTTCATGTATTCATCGAATTATTTTCTTTTCTTTATTACACATTTTTATTTTTTTTTCTTTATAACAACAGTCACAGTTTTTTTTTATTGTTTATTTTTGTTTTATATTTTAATTTTATTAAATTTGTATACCGTTTGGAAGGTTTTTTTTTATTCTCTACTTTTTTATTCTTTATTATTTTTGTGTTCACCATCTTTACAGGTCCTCCGTTATTTATTTTTCACCACCGAACCAGCGAACGATTTTTTAGGGGGAAGAGGTAAGTTGGTTCATTTAAGAAAAGCCCCTCGCCCCAACACTAAGAACCATCTCAGATCACGTTTCTCTCAACACAAATTATCTATAACTTCCCACAATTCAGCCGCATCCAAACCTTCAGAACATGCCCTTACACTTAACCACGCTTCTGATTTTGACCATACCACTATTTTAGCCACTGTTCCAAATTACCAAAAGAGACTCATCTCAGAATCCATTTCTATACATCTTGAACCCCAACCACAAAATTGATAAAAACTGTATCTCACATACCTACAGCCATATATTAAACTTAATTAAGACTAAGTAATTTTACTCTCATTTTATTATCATCACCAAATTTTTCTATTATAATTTTGTTTTTCTCCTGTTTATTATCTCTCTATCACTTATATTATCTATCGCTCATTCACATATCATCATCGCTACATTCACTTATATTTATTCATCTAGGTTTTATTAACTTTCACATTTACTTTGTTTTGTTTTTTGTGAACTTTTACTTCACATGTTTCTATTAACTTATTTCACTTATCATTATCATCACCTATATTGTTAACATTCTATCACAAATTTTTCACTCATTTCTGTACTTCATTACTTATTTTTAATCTTTTTATGTACTTCTTTTTACATCTCATCTTGTACTTTTATGTGTATTTTTATTTTGTAAACTTTCCCTTCAGATTTTTAAATTACCTTAATTCACTCTGAATTGTTCATGTTACTCCTGTTATCTTTACTATTACTATTATCAGTGTATATAAATTATTTTCACGATAAATAAGAAACTACAGTTGTTATCATTGTCTAATTATTTATCTTATTTATTTTTTATTATTTTAATTTTTTTGTTATTATTTTTTTTAAATATTCTTTATCTACTTTTACTTATTATTAGTTACTTCTTTTACAATCTTTGTTATTATATCCTATATTGTATTAACTACCCTAACTATATTTTCTTCAGTATACACTTACATTAGTAGTAACGATATGTATCATTCTAATTTTACTTAGTTATTCCTAAATTAGAAAATTATTACAGTTATTATTTTTATTATCATATTTCTGTTATATTTCCGAACAAACGATTCTTTAAACACAGATTTCCTTATTCATTAAAGAGGTTATGGCAAGCGGATAATGCTGGCAACTATACTCACCCAAAAGTTGTCAATTTATTTCTGGAATATCAGGCTCAATCTTCTCAAAAGTAACAAAGTACAATTTATTGCACTGTGTTACAGACTATGGGGTAATAGTAATAGTACTAGATGACGTAGGTCCAGTTTGTTCGTTTGAAGTTCAAAAGAACTCATTTTAAGATATGGATTTATCAGAACCGAATTTCTTTCAAGGCCATGTATGCTTTTTTTGGGGGGGTAAATCATTTATCAAATTTTTAATAGACATAGAAGCACTGAAGTATAATATGTTTGTTTTCCTCATATGCTTTTTACTGTTTAGCCTCAAAAGTAAGTTTTCCAGAATATAGCATTTCAAAAAAAAAAAAAGTATATATGTTTTTCCCCCACTCTACTGTAACATCTTGTATAATGGAGCTTTAAACCAAGACACATGAATTGGTTGTGCTAAGGTATACGATAAAAATGATTTTCTTAAGTCTTGAAGGTGCTTGTTCATTCAATATTACTAATATGGAGAGTAAAGTCCAATAGAAACATCCTCATTAAAAACCTACTACACTTAGATTTGGCCATAGCTAATGCTCCATGACAACCAGTCATGTGATAACTGGAGGAATATGGGAAGGTAGGCCACATAGTTGTCGATCACGCACCAATAAAGATGTACTAATTCATGTTGTTCATTAAATTTCTTATTTATATTTGAAAATGATTATTTGAAAGAATATGAGGAAGAAAAAGTCATAATAATACTGGTAAATAAGAAAATGAAGTAAGTCAGAAAGTATTCATTTCATTAACATTATTAATTGAATACTCTATGAAGATACCTTGGTGAAAATTCTAGCTTATTTACTGTACCTAATGCCTAAAAAGGTTCTGCGTATATGTACTAAAGCTGTGTGTGATTTTTTTTCCTACAAAACTTCATTTATTGCTCTGTATTTTTAGTGTCATTCATATTTTCCAAACGAAAGGTGTAGTAAATGTTTATTTACATTGTTTAAAGATATTAATATATTTCATAGTAGTCCTAAGTCCGTTTTAGAGGAAAATCAACGATAACCTATTTTCCTGATATACTACCATAAAGGTTAATGATGCAAAAAAAAAGTATGTTTATATATCTCAAAATATAAATACGAAAATGAAGATTGATTGTCTTTGTAAAAGTGCAGGTGGACTCACTTTTACTTTCTGTCATTTAATTTCAATAACTTTATGAGGTTGTAATTTAAGCACTTTAAGGTTTGTAATCTAATTAGCATCAAATGCGAAGTGTGGTTAGAAAATTATTGCATTCACTTTCCCGCTAGTCTTGCACCACATTGGGTACACAAAAATAATCATGTATTTTATTTTGAAACACAGGTTGGTTGTAATTTGTTACCAATTTTAAAACACTTCTATGGGGGAGGGGATGGTAACACTGAGTGCTAGGTAATCTTTTTTTATTTTTCGTACCCTCCTATAAAGGGGCCTCTACATGTTGGCCGAGCCATGGCGAACTCAGACATACGCGAGCATGTGGATGGGTGGCTTGGCTTGGTTGGCCTAGGCTCGTTGCCGAGCCGTCGAGAGTCGGTTTTTGGACACAGATCAAAGGGGTTCGTGAGGGCGCTCGTGTAGCATCTCCACCATTGTTCTATGTCTAGCTGCAACTGAGAGCTGTTAGGAGGTTAAAGGTGTTTGTTCGTACTTTTAAAATAATAAGTTTTAAATTTAATCTTATTTATTTTCCTTCAATTTTCTTTTTTTGTAATAAAAATAATACAATCCAAGTGCAATGGCTGAAACCACTAGTACGTCCGCCATGCTTGCCTCTCTGAATAACACTGACATGTGGATGGCCTTTGTTTGCCGAGCATTTGTACGAGCCTCCGATCCATGGCGAGCGGCCAACATGTGGATCCACCTTAAGATTGAAATTTGTAATTGGTACGTATACATATGGTGAGGTGTACCATATGTACAGCTGGCTACGAGGATACCTTGAATTGCCTTTTGTCATTATAAGATAGGTGAAGTTTCCAATTAGATTTGTAGACTTGGTTGGCTTACGCCAGTGGATTATTGGAACGGAGAGTAACCTAACTAATATAGTTATTTAATAACTTCTTGTCATGTGAATCATTACGGGTAATCGCTCTCTATAGTTATATCAATATATGTTCATCAAGATTATTAAGACGTATTATTAATATTTAAGTCACCAACAAACTTACACGCTTATTCATAGAAAAATAAAATTAATTAAGGTTATTACGATGTTTGTTAAATGAGTCTTTGTTAATAATAAATGATAAAACTTACAAGTCCTAGAAGTGCCAATAGAAGTATCTCTGAATTTTGGCTGAAGTATCTACACATTTATGTTTTTATTCTAATTACTGTACTGTAAATTTCCAACATAACCTCAACAAGAATGTCTGCTTCATAGTACTCTAATATTAATGACAATGTAACTAGTAAATAGTTAAAAATATGTGTTATTTAATTAAAAAAATTAGCTGCAACTGGCTGTATCTATCATAAAATAGTCCTATTTGCATACTTTAAATGGTGTTAATAGCTGAAAACGTAAAATTATCATTATCACTTTACTTCCATATACTCAGAATACTGATCAGATCATGTGATCTGAATATTAATATAACTGAAATATTAATGAAAAATTGAAATTATTTGTGATCATGAAAATAGTATTTGTAATACCTAATTATATTCTTAAATATAACAGAAGGGTGAAGATTCATTATTGGTAATAATAATGTTAATAATAATGTTAGCACACATTATTCAATTAACACTCTCAAATTTTATGTTGTTGTTAGTTATGCTAATGTTATGACAAGATTAAAGATCTTGCTTTGATCTTTTATCTTCTTTAGTTTTT
This sequence comes from Halyomorpha halys, assembly GCF_000696795.3. Lineage (NCBI taxonomy): Eukaryota > Metazoa > Arthropoda > Insecta > Hemiptera > Pentatomidae > Halyomorpha > Halyomorpha halys. Next base: position 205,102 of record NW_027113649.1, on the reverse strand, counting down.
TTGTTCTCAGTCTTGTTGAAGGCTAGAAATTCTGGCCGAAACGTTGGTACTAATAAATAAGTGTTTAATTTATTTTGATCTTAACTTTTTTTTTTATTTATTGATATTTAGAACTTTATAAAAAATACAACAAGTAAATTTGATCATAATGACATAATGATAATGATATGATACAGCATGTAGAGAAACTACCCAGTAGTAGAACTCTAAAAACATTCAATCTTAAATCTTGAGTAGTAAATCTAATAAAATTGAATTGTCTTTAAGAAAATTCAGATATATGAAATGAACAATTAATGAGTTGGTCCCAAAATTTGTGCAATAATTGTGATTAAAATCTAGATGATCTCCAAATGAAAATTTAATCCGACAAAGTTTAAATAATTCGACAAAAAAAAGCTATTTGGATTATTTCAAAATCCATGTTCTTTGAGTCAAGGAGAAAGAAAAAATATTTATATTTATTGAACTCAGTTGGTTTCATGTTGTAGTGTGTATCAAATAAAGTTCAAATTATTGTATAATTTGAATTACTTCATACTGTTTTAATGTTTATTTTTATTAAAATAACCTCTTTCACGTTACCAACCTAAACCTAAGTTGTAAATTTGAAACAAACAACCAATAATTGTTTATGTAATCACTTGTATTATTCAAAATTGGTTAGAAAAATTGTTTGAAATCGATTTCGGATAATCGCTTTGAGATTTATGTTGTATTGGTGAATTTATTTGTTAAGTTACCTCTAATACGTTTAAAATGTATCCCATGGTTCCAGCCTCTGAAGACAGGATTCGAATCGGTGCCGGTTCTGACTTATGAATGATAAAATTTTGTCTCTTGCACGCTTTCCCATCACAGCCTCAGTTAAATAAAAAATGACTGTTTTTTAATTAAAAGTAAATCATTTTAGATGCTAGATTCAAAATGTTCGGGTTTAATGGAAGAACCCCCGCACTGGGGGTGCGGTCAGTGAAGATAAACAAAATAAGTAAAAACTTATTTATTAGGGCCTACGTTTCGGCCAGAATTTCTAGCCTTCATCAGGACTGAGAACAAAAAAAAAGCAAGATAACAACCAATGAATAAAAGGATATATAAAATGTGTTGTCAGACATGAATAGTTTAAGTATTATAAGAAGATAAAAACTGTATGAGAAGAGTAATACTAAAATTAAGTAAGTAAAAAGAATAAATAATAATATACATATGAAAATCTATTTGAGAAATATATGTTCAAAATGAAACTTATTAAAAATAAAGGAATGAAAGATGTGGGAAATAAAACATATATCGGTAAATAAATATGTTAGTAAAATAACAGGGTAAATTGACCCAGTGTATTCATTTCCCTATGGAATTCGGCCACTCATAAAAATATTACCAACCCATAAAATATTCACATACATTTTTATTATTATTACCTTTTTAATTTAATTATTCTTGAAAGAGGATCTCATAACAGCTAGTTTAGTTCTGTTTACATCTCTACGGGTGTGAGTTGAATTTAATTCAGATAGCAAGGCTTGGCTTCACGCCATACATTTGTACTCATGGAGCATTTATGGAAACACAGACGCAGGAATAGAGACGGAATTGCGTGTCTTCGCGAATGTAGAAACCATATATGTTGGAATCAAAACAGTAGAAATCTGATCTTTTCTATACCAGAAAAATTGACCATCAGGGCCCTGTTTCATAATAAAGTACAAACTAATACTATTAGTCATGTAGATTTATCTTAATTCAATTACACTGACTTGTACAATAGTAACTTGTACTTTAGTATTTTTTAATTCCTGTAATACCACTAATAGTCATCCCTATCATGAAAAAAATAAGTATTAGTATTATTACCACGCTAGTTTCTACACTTGTACTATCAACTAATACTATTAGCTTTCATTATGAAACAGGGCCCAGAAGGTGCAGCAACAAATGGTGTTTAGTGGCACATTTCTCATAACCATTATCTTCGGCCATCATCAGATATAGGAGGCGTTATATTGATCAATAACCATGGGGGTACCCAGAGAAGGCAGCTATTCCTGCCATAGAAGCAAAAAAAAATTATTAATTTAATAAAATATATTTTTTCGAGTAAATACTAATTGTAATAAGCACTATGATAATTAGGTATAATGTTCTAAAAATTTGGGTTTTTGGTCTCCTTTTCCGTGCTAAAATGTCACAACCTGATTGTCTATGGCTTGCCCCCCCCCCGGAATTACTCTGCCCCCCCAATTACTTCGGCTTGTCCCCCTTGATTGACTAAGATTTGCTCCCCTCCTGTTTTGATCCTGAGTACACCCTTGTCAAAAGTAGCTATTCTTTCAATTAAACACGTTTTTTAAATGTATTTATGTGATGTAAGGGTGTCAAAGCTAGATTGAGGTTTTTTATGACATTCTTTAGGCAATAGCTGTACCGAAAGCTACAAGGGAGTTTTTAAAATAAATATTAATCACAAAATTAAATTAATTTTATTTATTTATTTTTTGTTTTATTTATCGGCTAGGAAATATCTATCGTTGGATCCAGCGCCGGATTAACAATGAAATAGAATCAGTAAATGCTGTGGGCTCCGCATTCATGGGATCCCTGTGCCTGAAGCAGAAATCTTTAACAATTCAGGCCACTATAAACAGATATTCTTGCTTAAATGAAATTTATTTTAAAAATATTTAGAGATTTGATGTATAAAAGTTATTACCTAGAGATTTTTATACCCTTAATTTGTCAAGAAATGAAGAACCATGTTAAAGTTTGTAATATGTCGAAATAATGTTTTATTTTCCTTTTGTATAAATTGTATTGTTTTAGAGACATAATAGAATGTAATTTAACAAAATAAATGAAATTGCTGTTTAGTGTTTATAAATTCGCTCACGCTGTATTGAAAACAGTTTCCTTGTAAATGTTGTGATTTATTTTTTTATCATACAAATCTTGACCCTCCTAGTACTATTTGCCTGCAGGCCTTGCTCTGGCTTAATCCGCTTCTGGTGTAATCATTTGCAGAGGCTTTGTAATTCTAACATTCTTTTTTTACTCTCACTGATTTTTTTTTAATTTATTACAAATCTTTAGAGATGAGAGTTGTAAAATAGTCTTTGAAAGTAAAAATATTATTTTCATACAATATCACTTCTGGACCAAAGACTGAAAAAGTTTTCCAATAATTTAATTTGATTTTATTCTATTATCCTATTTATTATCCATCCTGCTATTCAGGTGGTACTGAACCCATTTTATGTTTCGTTTAGGTCTGTTGAGTCATGTTGAAGTTGCAATTTAAAAAAAATTAAGGTCCTAGAAAATCTTGAACAAAAAGTTTTACCTTTTGATAACCACAAAAATTCGTATGTTTTTTTTATGTGTGAAAAATCATATAAATTCGATTTCCAGTAACCTGAGAAAGTGTTAAATATGTAATTTATCTTAAACCTTTCTTTAAAGAGGAGACAGAGTTGAGGTGAGGTCAGAGAGCTGACGTCACTGGTTAGCTCAGCCAGTCTATATTAGGCATGGGATAGTGGGACTACGTCTCTTATGTTCGCATACTCTTGCAGAACTCTGAACATTTCTACGCCTTAGGACTTTTGCAAAGATCCTAGCAGTTTAAAAATGAATTATCTCATTTCAACATCCGCAAATATTGAACTATAGTAATAAAAATCTATAATGAATTCTGTAGATTTCATTAAGAAAATAGTCGTATTTTTTAAATGATATTTATATAAGTGTCAGAGTCGAAGTCCACATGGAAGATTAATTAAAGGCGATTTTAGAGACAAGCGAAAGCCACACAGACTTGTTGGATATAAAAGGCCATGGGTAAAACGTACGTTCATAACTATCGTCTTACAAATTTGAACTTATCAAAAAACACCAAAACGTAATCAAAAAGTATTCCCACGTAGTTGACCTGTCGCATAACTCATAAAATTCATAGCTCCCACTAAATATATTCCCTCCCCTCCTCATCTCAAACAAAGGAACTAATTGACCGAAAACGTATTTTTTGGACCTAAGAGGCTCTAAAATGGATAGAGCTCTTGAAAAGAGCATATCGAAAATTCGTTCCGATTACAATACTCTGCTAATCTAGATATTTAGTAAAAAATATCATCAAATCGTGAAAAAAAATATTTTTAAAGGATTTAGCTCGTATAACTATTGGATACAAAAATTATAAATATCCCAGGCATTGAGTTCCAGACTTTGGGCAACACCAATTAGTACTTTTTGTATATAT
>NW_027113649.1:195119-200794 GCF_000696795.3 Halyomorpha halys | reverse complement strand
ATTAATTCTTTTATTATTTGTAATTTTTTATTTTAATTTGTGTTTAATAATTAGTTTTGTACATACAATTTAACTATTAATGTAATCAAAAAATGTAACGTGTTCATATACACGTGTTGGAACTTCTTTATCTCTATTTCATGTTAACTCATCCAATAGGTATAAGTAGATATATAAGTCATGGAAACATTAAAGGCATGCCGTTTATCATCACTTAATACGTCTAATTTTTCTTCATTTCCGTTGATTGAGATTGTAATTTGTTTTTAACTAGAGTAAATAGTTTATAATAGCTCGCTTGTGTCATCACACAGAGTTGAAGAATAGAACATTGGGCTCCTTGAATATCTTATGATAAATCTTATTACTAATTATTCATACACCCCGTGATGATAATAAAAATATGCATAATGAAACTATTTCTTCTAACTGATAATTATCAAGTGATATAATATGATACTTTACAACTGCCAAGAACAATAGAAAATCTAAGAGAGCATCATTTAAAGTAGAGTAAATTTGCTAAAATGTAAGCCCTAATAGAGCTATTTACGTTCAATAGTTTTCGAGATATAGGTTTATATATATATATATTTATGCAATATATTGCAAAATCAAGCTTATTTCAATTCTAGAAAATACATTGATATATTTAGCTATCAGATACAGGCACAATACTCTGAGACCTTCGCCCTCCTTTGATCGGTGCCCTATTTAAGAAAGGTCATCCCAGAAGAGCAGACTAATTGAGATCCGCCCTAGGTGCGGTAGAACAATGGGCAGCGAAAGGGCGCCTTCCTGACCTAGATAGGTTGTCCTCTCCCTGCCGAAAACTCTTTGATAGGGCAACCGTTTCGTCATTGGGTAGTTGCTGGCTCATCAGAATGCTATCAGGAACGGCTCCCGTCATTGCTAGTTCATAAACTGGTTTTGATTAGCTGGGAACAGACTATAATACCTGTGACAACAAAGGAGCAGTGCCTTAGTCTTTATAGAACAGGTCGATTAAGGAATGATTGATGGAATTTTTTATTATAAGAAGAAACCAAAAAAACCCGGACTAAAAGTTGTATTTTTAAAAAAAATACATATACCAAATAAGCTAGTTAATCTATGAAATTGTAATTAATTACAATATATTATAATTAGAAACAGCATTTAGTACAGTAATAACCCAAAATTGTGTATTAAACTCCTAAATCCTGTAATTATCAACTTTATTGCCTAATTTATAATATTAATCCATGGAAAACTTATCTAACCTTGTTTGAATCAAATTAATCTCGCTAAATATTCTATACTTTTCTGTAAACATATATCAAAAACTGAACTACTCCGATTAATAACCTAATATTTTGTTCATAACTGAAAAGCTACAATGAAACTAATTGTAATAATTGATTTTAAATTCCTTTTACGAGATTTAGAATTCAATTTTCATCTTCTTAAAAATACCTCAATTTTAAGTTTTAGAAAAATATGCAAGACACTATATATAAAGGAATATTTCAAACTATTCATTCGAGCGAGATTCCCTCTTTTATTCCCCTCAATATTTTTCATAGAATGTTCTGCTTATTTTTTCAATTGTGTATTTACTAATAAATGTAGCACTAACCAAAAGCTACCAAGTACAAAAAAGTAAAAATTCTGATTAAAAATTTGTTGGAATATTCACTTGCAGCATTTAATTAAGATTTAATATTACTACTAAAAATTAAACGGAAAATGAAAGATTGGAAGGCTGAGTGGAAGTCCAAGTTAAAACAATAAATGCTTTTTCTTGATCATTTTTCATCGTTCCCCGAATCCACTCGTAAGTAACTTTCCAATAACATTTTTCACTTGTGGTTCTTTTTTGTTAGGTTGATTTCAACACATATGTTAATCAATGCATTGTATTTTTACTTATTCTAAACCATAACTTAAATATGAAAATAATAATAAAATGAAATAAAAATAAACCAATATTGGCGTACATGATATGAGGAATCTAGTGCAGCCATTGAATATAATGTAGTACAAACATTAAACAAAAATAAAAATCGTGGAATTTTGACCGAAATAAGTAAAATGTGCTATTTTACACAGAGAAACTTTAAAACTTGCATTTTTGTGGAGAAATCCCGAAACGTGCAATATAAATTTAGTGTTATTTAAATATCTTGTCCAGGACTCAAATTTCTGTCGGGGTTTAGTGGAATTCTGAACTACGGAACAAAGGATGCCATTGCACGAAAATCCTATCGCTAGTATTGTTAAAAGAAGCAGTGACTGCAAGCTGTGCCTTTTTTATTAGTGAAATATTAGTTATCCGTATGAATTGATACTACCAGTATTGGTTTTGTATTTTCTAACCAAAAGAAGATACCGGTTAGATTTCTGTCAATGGAATTGTCTTCGAAATCTCAATATTCACTTAAATGAGTGACACCAGATCCTCAACATTTTGGTTTTCAGTTAGGATGTCTGTATTTATGTGTACTTACTTTTTCTTTAAAACCAGTGATTATAAAATAACTTAATTTGAAAACTACAGAAACACAATTAATTCCCAACACTTGATATTTGACTGCAGACGACTTATCTACATTCGGATGAGTCTGATACGCAAAGTTTTATTGAAAAAAGGTCTTGGCCAGAAAATGAATCGAGACTGATTATAAAATATTTATAAGATTTCTTAGAGTGAATTAAAAAAATATGCTTTAAATTACTAATGAATGTAGGAAGGCAGATTAATTTTTTCTTTTAGATATATATATATATATATATATATATATATATATATATATACACTTATACATATCGTATATATTGTAGTAATTTATTAATTCTTTTATTATTTGTAATTTTTTATTTTAATTTGTGTTTAATAATTAGTTTTGTACATACAATTTAACTATTAATGTAATCAAAAAATGTAACGTGTTCATATACACGTGTTGGAACTTCTTTATCTCTATTTCATGTTAACTCATCCAATAGGTATAAGTAGATATATAAGTCATGGAAACATTAAAGGCATGCCGTTTATCATCACTTAATACGTCTAATTTTTCTTCATTTCCGTTGATTGAGATTGTAATTTGTTTTTAACTAGAGTAAATAGTTTATAATAGCTCGCTTGTGTCATCACACAGAGTTGAAGAATAGAACATTGGGCTCCTTGAATATCTTATGATAAATCTTATTACTAATTATTCATACACCCCGTGATGATAATAAAAATATGCATAATGAAACTATTTCTTCTAACTGATAATTATCAAGTGATATAATATGATACTTTACAACTGCCAAGAACAATAGAAAATCTAAGAGAGCATCATTTAAAGTAGAGTAAATTTGCTAAAATGTAAGCCCTAATAGAGCTATTTACGTTCAATAGTTTTCGAGATATAGGTTTTTTAAATGGAACATTTCATAAAAATGTTGTATGGGACGTACTGAAATATCAGTAGTTAGTTAACTTATTTTGAGAAATCTATATCTCAGAAATTATGTGACGTACAGATGTCTATTAGCACTCAAATTAAAGCTAGTTTAATGAGATAGAAAGTAGTTTATGACGTTTATTTTCGTAGGAGTAGTAGTTTTCGTGAAAGTTGCTAAAATAAATTGATTTATAGTTGTTCGGGCAAAGTTTAATTTGCCAAATTTATATTCAAATGTGAATATCATAAAAACTACTACCCCTACGAAGATAGGCGTGATAAACTACTTTAGAGTAAGTTAAATTTCCTTTATTTTGAGTTTTGGCAGACATATGTGTGTCTTATGGGTCTAGAGATATATTTTTTCAAAAATCCAACATTTTATACGAACAACTAGAAATTAACATTTTGTGAGTTTATTTTTCAAATATCATAAATACTACTACTCCTACAAAGATAAACATTATTAACTATTTTATTGTAAATTTAACTAGGTTTAATTTGAGTGCAGACAGACATCTGTACGTCCGATGGTTTCTGAAATAAAGTTTTTCATAAATCAAGCTTATTGTCTGAATAACTATAAATCAATTTGTTTAGCAAATATCATGAAAACTACTGTTCCTACGAAGATAAAGGTCAACTACTTTATAGTACATTAAACTAGCTTTAATTTGATTTCTAATAGACATCTGTAAGTCACATAGTTATAGATTTCTCAAAATAAATAAACTGCTGATATTTCAGTACATTTTGATGAAATGTTGCTATTTAAAAGGCTATATCTCGAGAAATATTGGACGTAAATAGCTCTATTAGGGCTAATATTTCAGAAAATTTACTTTTCTTTAAGTAATGTTCTTTATGTTAATAATGTTTCATTTTCTAGTGTTGGTATTTTTTAAGATATAGAGCTCCGAATGAAAAATTAATGTTTTTTTAAAGGTTTTGAAACGGCCGCCATTTTTTATTCCCGCTACCTATACTTGGCAGACTCATCAGCTTTGACTAGTAAGAGATAACATAATTTTTATTAAAGTAATCCGAAATTGGGGTGAGATAACTGCCTTTTCATGATTGTTATTATTTTAACTTTTATATATTATTTTATACCTAATATGCTAAGTCAGTTTTATTTGTTTCCTTTCTATACTATCCTACAGTATTTTTTTGCCCGTTTCAGCTATAGAGTAAGTAAAAGAGAACACTTCAGGAGAATTCACTAACAGCTTCAGAAGTTAGAATTTGTAGATTGTCATTGTAGGGCTAGGAGTACGTTTACCTAAGAACTCAGTGAGTCAGGCCCAGAAATCGTCATTTCTATTCCTTAATTTCCTATTTATAAAATTCCTTTTTTTTTTTTTTTTCTCTCTTCGTTTCTAAATCAAACAACTTGCACACGCCCATTTTATTGGAATTACTGAGTCCAATTCACAGATTTCGAAATAATAAATGATTAATAATTAACTTGTATAATAAATAATAAATTTAGATATGAAATGAGAAAATTCCAGTTTTTTTGAATTGGAATGATCTTTAGTTCGGCATTTGATACTGTTTTATAAGCTACTGTTATACACAAGGGTGAAGTTAACCCAAAAGTGGGGCTTTCTTTTGCATGTTTCCATTAAGTAAGTAAGTATATTAGACACCAGAATCAATCAATGGCTGAAAGAACAGGAAAATAATTCTCACTAACAACAGCGGGACTTGAGCCTAGTCCCATTTGGCTCAATTGCTGAGCTGCTCTCCCAACTTTACCTTATTTTTTACCGTACGTGCTTCAAGATAATAAGTATTGGTTTTATCACAATAAATTTTGATCAAAAACTTTTTATATAAATTTAAGGTTTTTTATATTTAAGAGCATAGATCAATACAAAAAAATCATCAGATTTACAGTTTATATAAAATAATAATAGTATAATTAACATAATAAATTAAAAATTGTTATAAATCGTTAAGGACCACCATTGAGATCATCTCACCCTGAGGTATGACTATGATGATAATTAATTATGGAAGAATTAAATAAAAATATTAACTAAATATTCTTACGAAAAAATCACAAATCTATATATATGACATATTTAAAGGTTATCACGATGAGATGTAGATAGTTGACCGTAGATTAATGCTTGAAGAAGTTTATCGGGGGGTGCGGTCAGCAAAGAACAACATAAATAAACAAAACAATATTTATTTATTTTATGCCGACGTTTCGACCTGAGTTTCAGG
>NW_027113649.1:192015-195069 GCF_000696795.3 Halyomorpha halys | reverse complement strand
ATGAAGACCTGAAACTCAGGTCGAAACGTCGGCATAAAATAAATAAATATTGTTTTGTTTATTTATGTTGTTCTTTGCTGACCGCACCCCCCGATAAACTTCTTCAAGAAAAAAAGGTTATCACGTTTAATATTCCTCATTAGCTCGAGATTCCTTCTGTAGAAATTTCACTTCTGAATTTTCGGCCAGGCAATAAGCTCTATCGTGATTTCCGACACTTGACATCCACGACCATCAATCATGAGAAAGATAATGAGGCCTGAAGGAGGTCAGTGGTGGTCAGTTATAGAGCGGTCGATGGGGGGGGGGGAGGGGAGGAGGGAGAGCATCAATCTTCTGAATCCTGATGAGGCCCCCTCTTCAAATTGATTGGAGTACATGTTTATGTTGTGATCGGCTGAAAGGCGAGTAATGCCAACGATTTCTCCCCATTCTTAGGTTTAGTGAATATTACTTTAAAAAAAATTACTTTTAGTTGCTTTTCATTTCCCTTTTATTGGCAAATCATCATAATTATGATTATATCATAAATTGTAATTCCGTTGAAGAAAATAGAGATTAGAATAATCCACATACCGCAATAATATTTTCATAGGGGCTATGATAAAAAAAGAAAAACTACTGGGGTATCCAAAAAGCATTTATATTCGTGTACGTGTAAACAGTTTTCTAGAGTATAGAACAGAGATGAGTTGGAATGTATCAATCCAATACTACCTGGGACTATCATAATGATTGGTCCTCAATCCCATTTATCTGCGCTACTTCTTATTACTTCTACCCATCTTTGTACCGCTGTCGCGATCTCATGAACTTTTACCAATGACATTGGTTATCAATCCCATAATTATTTTGTCACCAACTATTAAGAGACACTAGGAACAATAAATTAAACTACCAGATGCTCAATTTTATAGTCAAAAAGAGCCGTTAGCACTAGTACAAGTTCTCAGTCCCAATTATCTAGGCTGCTCCTTCTTTCTTCGTGATCATTGGATTTTGGAACCTTCCATTGCTATTTACCTACATTATTTCTTGTTCTTTTAGCCCCAACTTGATATCCACTTTATAGCATTTTCATGACCTTGGGCTAGTAGCGCTGAATGTTCCTCAAGTATATACCTACGGTGTTCCATCCATTCCTGCCAACCATTCCTACCACCGTACCAATGCTACGATCTTGCGGGCGTAACCTTGGGCCAATTGCATTAGCTATTACATTCCTTGCAGTGCCAGACACCTATATTATTTCATACTTCTTGTTCTTCAGTCCTAGCTTGCTATCCGCTGATACAGTTTCATGATCCAGGAATTTTTTTTTTAATCTCTTTGCCATTTCTGGCTTACTAGTGCAGGGCGCTGAGTTTTGTAGATGCCACTCCCAAAAATCAACAATTTTTTTATTCATTTTTAAATTACAATAATAATATTAGGGTGTTCCTTTTAATTATTATTGGGAACAATTTTACAGTGGTGCAGCCCAGCGCTCGGTTGAGCGCCTTACTGAAGGGGCTGCACCTTATACTCTGCAGCCGTCCGGGTGCCTCCTGCAATTTGCCAGCTTGGTCCAGCCCTTCTGGTCTCAGTCTCGGTCAGCTTCCTCTTCCTGCGGGGGCTTGCCGATGTCGGGCGGTCGAGCCTTTCTTATTGTAAAAAGAGTGGAGCCTCCTTCCACCCGTTCATGAATTCCCTGAAGAAGAGGTAATTATCTGCTTCCTTCAACCAGGAACATGATCTAGAACCAGTCATATTGACTGTTCCTTTGTTAATCAGATTGCCAATACATACATTCAGATTGCCAAATTTACTTGCGTCGTTCCTTGTTTCTTCTTCTGGCTTGTTTTAGCTTTACTGTCAAACAACCTCCTTTCTTGCTTCACAACCACGTCATATACTCAGTGTCCCTCACTGCCTAACCTTTTCTCGCGTTTTAGTTCTGTCTATATTACTTCATTCAACTTTATCAAATATTCATTTTAGAAAAGGCTCTATATAAAAAACAAACTAAAAAAAAATGATTCTCTATACAGATTTATTTAAGCACATATTTCTTGATGACATGCTTGCAAATTATTTGTTGAGCATACGAGCGCGCGAGTGTGTGAGACAGCGACACCCCTAAAACCGTATTCGGTGGGATTTCAAATATGTTCTCATACATTCTTGCTTTAAAAGAGTTAAATAGTCTATTATTTTTGAGAATAATATTACTAAGACATATTACATTGATATAGACAGGCATAGGTCACAATTAACAATAGTATATTCTTTAAACTAGGAAATATTAAATTCTGTTCAGCAGTTGAAGATTAAAGCTTTGAATTCACTTCATGTTTCGGTTTCTATGCTTGCTGTAGATCCTGTTCCATTGTATGAGATACCACTCTATTGTTAACGATTTTAAATGGCTAAGGATATTTGTAAGCTCAAATGTATAACGGCAATGTAGAACGTCCCTTTGATGCTGTTGGTATATATCTATCCCTGAAATATATAAACGACACTAAATAATAAATTTATTTCTTTAAACAATTCATGAACCTTCTCCTTTAGAAATTAATTTGTTAGTAATTTATCTTATAAAATTAATATGTTGGAGATGTTCCTTAACAGGAAACTGAGCTGTCCTAAACTGTGCTGAAGTAACAGAACAAGTATATACACTTTCAAATAACATGACATAGGTAGAAGGATACAAAGCTCTGTCTATACCGATTATAGGTTAAAAGTTTGAGTGAATCTATTAAAAACAATAATAATTGTTAATTGTCGTTTTTTTATACGAAATATACCCAATCATACCTAAAATATAATTTATTCAATAAATTATGTACTTTATTTTGTTGATTTATTATTTCCTTTGGTCTTTTCTATTACAGTAATACCATAAGAAGAGATGTCATGTCTCAATGAATGTTTTATTGAAATTACATACTTATACAATACCATGGGTCTAATGTGACACATCTGAAAATTTCTGACAGAATTGTTTTCAAATTATTACGTCAATTAGCCAATTTGCATGTCTAATCAGTTACCATGTACATACATATA
>NW_027113649.1:167378-191944 GCF_000696795.3 Halyomorpha halys | reverse complement strand
AATAAAGTGTTTTTGTTATCCCGAGGAAAAAAGAAAACTAAGCTCAAACGCAATAAAACCCTTGATAGACCGATTTACTGGTAATGCCACTTGTATAAATTAAATGCTTATATAAAATAAATATATAGAATAAATAAATAGAGGCGTTCTATTCCTAAACCAGTTTTGTGCATTTGGCAAATTCAGGCGGAGAAATAATTTCTTTTAAAATCAGTTGTTACTTACGGTTGAACATTTTTTGAAAGAAGTCATCTAACTTCATCATTATCTAGAACAAAAACTATTATAAATAAAAATTAAAGACTGGAAATTTAATATTATCATAATAATAAATAAATAAAACATTGAAAACAATAATCAATAATCTTTACCGAATAGAATAAGAAAAGAGAAGGTTATGAAAAACTATAAACAGGAAGAAAATAAAACTTCAAGGAATGTTAATCCTAGTTGACTTCCTTGCCAAATCTCTAAAAATTCTTTGGGATTTGCCAACAAATTCACCCCATTCTCGTTTTGACCATGAGAACTGAGCACATCCTGTTAACTGAATAACAGCACTACAATTGAATTTGTTTAATGATGAATCGAATGGAGATCTTTTTAGATCTTAAAATACTGTACCCTTTGCATTAACCCCGACACAAGGACATTTACAGTTAACATCTTAGAATCACTCCCCCTCTGGGAAGACCCATCGGCCTTTGGGTATCTAATGGTCCCAGTTGTTCCGAGATAACGAGGCCTTACCGGGCCAATCACACGTTAAGGAGTAAACTGATTCAATGAACTACATATGGCATCGGATGGAACTCTGCAAGGACCGTGAGCCTTGGCAGCGTTCGATTGGGTTCCTCCTGCTATCGGACTTTCCTAGAAATATAGCAAAGAGAAAAGATAGAAAATAGAAGAAGAAGATCTGAAGATATGGAAAATAATTTTGTAAAAATTGGATCAGTTGAAAAAATATACATAAACGTAAATTAACTTATTTTTCACCAAAAAATAGTAATTTTAATACTTTTGACATAGTATTAAGGTACCTTATTAAAAGGGTAATATATATTGGGTGCAAAAAATATGAAATATATTTGAGTAGATAGGTCACCGTGGATAATATAAATCTCTAATGCGAAATTCGTTGTAATTACATTTTTAGATTAAAAAAAAACCTAATATTACTATGTTATCTCGTTTACATCTTCCTTACGACTATGAGAGAGTAACCTTGAAAACTGGGAAATATTTTATTATAAATTCAATTTATGTATATATTTTACGTCGTTCTTCGTTATCTTCTACGACTTCATATGTTAAAACTTATTTTTCCTAAAATCTTTGGCTTTCTAACGGTATACTCTAACTGTGAAGATAAAAGGAATATGGTCCGGGTGCGGTAAAAAAAAAAACTCAATTAGTAGAATTATACTATTTTAATGAGCCAACGTTTCGCCCCACGTTACAGGGCTTCTTCAGGGCTATTTTGACGGCAGTCAAAACAAAAATCAATATACTCTAACATTTTACTTCCGTAAATTTGTTTTCAGTGTAAGAAAGTATTTTTTTTCCTTTTCCTGTTTTAGTTGATTATTAAATTTTTTTATAGTTTTTATTTATTTATTTTTATAGATTTCAACAATAAGTAATGATTAGTTACTTTAATAATTTCAAAATTAAAGGGTAGGTAGATTGAGGTGCCTGTTTGTGAAATTAGGCATTTAAGCCCTGTCAGATATTTTCTAATTAAAAATATCAAAAATAATTTAATTGTTACAAGTTTAATCAAAAACTATTAGGCCCGATTTGTATAAAATGGTTAAATAGTTTTAAAATTTATATATTAGCCGGTAGATTGAATTTAAGGCATAAGTTACTATTAAATCTCAGGCATATACTTACCTTAAACCTTTAATTTTCGTACACCTTTTTGGTTATGAAATAGATTGTTTCATACCTAGACATATTTTTTTAAACTTGTTGAAAACATCGAAGATGTTTCCACTGAAATCTCGGATTCGATTTTTTTTCCTTTCCCTTTCTTTATAATTCATAAATATATTAGTAAAAGAAAAGAAAACAACCATTTCTTAGATTACTGAGTATAAATTGGTAATTAATTAAATATATATGGTAAGATCTGAGAGTCCCGGAAGTGGGCAATGTTGAATTAACAATAATATAACATATATCTATACAAAGACATCCTCGGAATCTGACTAATTAGAAAATCCTGACTGAAGGAATTACAGAAAAAGTGAAAGTAATTGTCAGAATGAGTCAGTACAATGATGCGTAGGATAAGGCCACCTGACTTCGTTCCTCTTCGGTCTTGCATAAAGAATACTAGTTCTGCCCACGCTTCACCACCCTCATTCTACAAATGGAATAAAAAAAAAATATATATAAAGATAAAGAAGAATAAATAATTTATATTTTTTGAATTTATTAAAATAATTCGTCTAATCAGACTGATTCTAATACTTGCTTGAAATAAAAAAAATTCTTAAAATTAAGAAAACTAGCTTAATACGCATCCTTGAGTCGAGGATGGAGGTCTCACCATCCAGTTTCTGTCTCTCATCTATCGATGGGAGAGCCGAATATAGTTTTCTGAATCAGTCTACTTCTTATGTCTGGGAGAAGATCTTCATCATTTGGTTTGTATTGTGTTTGTCACGTACGAATGTGATTTAGTCATCATTCTACAGTTTTTATTGTATGAAACATTTTTAAGATTTTTTTATTAATGTTCTTTTGGCTGTAATGCTCATCTGACAATCCCGTCCATTTGCGATAGTTTATTAGTGATATTCAGTCTTGAATATAGGCAGAATGCTCCGTTGACTTGAATGACATATTTTACTCTTCACAGGTTATTAATAATAAATTTTAAGAAAAAAATTAATACCTAATAATTGTCCGTTACTTTTTGGCTTATTGGTTTCAATAATGGACCATAGTAATTGAAAATTGAACGAAAAATTAACGCCCCCAAAATTTGAGATTTTACTTTTAAAGATACGCAGAGCCCAAAATAATAAAAATCTGAAGCGGTGCGCTCACACAACTTTCACTTACTGATCAACTTACGTCCCCAGGTTTTATGTAAATTGGTGGCCTTCTTGTTGAAATTAATGCTATGTTTGTGGTTTTTGGAAAAAATAATATAAAGACTAACGAAAGCGTAAATTATGAAAAAATAATTTTTATTTCACTGTTGATAAGAAATTCGTATTTTAGAGTTTCTTGAGTTCTTGAGTCTTGGGGGAGCAACGAATATAAATCTTGTTCTTACAAAGAATACAACACCGTAACAAAAGATAAAGAAGCTCCCGTGCAATTGGAAAGATCTGGCTTTTTCCGTTTGAATCGGATATATCTATTTTCCTTTTTTATCATATGGTTATTCATAGAATTCTGTAGTATTTTGTATTCATACATTGTTTATTATTGCTAACAATAAAACAGGTTATTTTTTATAAGCAAAATTAAAGGTACTTTGGAGGAAGATTTTTAGAAATTTCGAGTTTTAAGCTCTGTTAGACTATTTCAATGGCAATAAAATATATCTAATATTAAAGAGCACTCAGTAGCTAATGAGCTATTAGGTGCTCCTTAAAAACGTTAAAACAGTTTTGGAGGTTTTAAAAATCGATACTTTAAAGTATATTACATATAAAATATGTAAATATATTACATATAAAATATGTAATTTCAGTTTCTTACAACTTTTTTTTTTTTAAGCTAGGCTGTTTACACACACACAAACAAACAGACCATTTTGCGAAACTTGGTTATTTGAACTCAGGGGACCTTGAACCGCATATTTCCGTTTAAAACTCGAATTCGAAACTTTGAAATATCGCAATCGTTCCACTTATTAATATATATACATAAAAGAAAGTTAGAATTTTGATCTGGAGTTTGCTGTTTGAAAACTTCTGTCGGTGAACTCACTAGCTATTCGTATTTTTGAAATATATATATATATTTCAATTGAAATAATTTTTATAAGTTGAAAAAAATATGGTTATCAAAATATTGATATGTATACATTCCGCCTCAGACGTGTGGGCTTGAAGCCAAGGGGCAAAAGTGACCATTTTGCGAATGTGTTTATTTTTTGTTGTGCGTTCTGCCTGTTTCGGAACTAAAGTTACGCTTAAGTATTGGTAAAATTGCGAAATAGTCAATAGCTATTAGTTATTTAATGATAATTTAACAATTTTTTTCAATACTAAAACGTGAATTAGTTTCAGGAATATGCAATTATAAATAAACAAAATTATAATTATATAAGTTGTTTTTTTGGACAAAGGACAAACTTGGAATCCTCAAACAAGACTGAAAAGACAAGAAACTGCCCATCGATTTTGACTGTTACAGCACTTATTATGACAAACGGTCTAAACTACGGAGTTGAGCTTTGGGGCTCCACTAAATCTTCGAATTCTTCTCGTATCCAATCCTTACAATCCGAAATCCTTCATAAATTCCTCAATGTTCCTTACTTTGTCACAAATAAAACCATCCATAAAGACCTTAATGTTCCATGTGCAACCGATCTTACCCGAACTAGATGTCAATCCTTCCATTATAAACTCCCTAAATACCCAGAACCCATCAGTTTCTAACCTTGCTTCTTCTTCCATTCCCTGACAATCCTCGGAGGCGCCTGAAAAGAAGTTAGCCACGCGACTTTCTAATGCAAAAACGTTATTAGACTGCTACCAATCGTTAGTTTCGCTACATTCCTGTAACATGCCATTATGAACTTGCATCAAATTTACTGGATTTATTATTACGTACAGTTGTAAATATTAATAAAGATATAATAAAAAATATATATTTTTATGCACTCACGAAGAAATATATAAAACTAATTAGGTACAAAATAACATATAAGTCCGGCCCCTATTAATAACCAATTATGTTCAAATAATTTAAAATGTGAGTCGTTAATTATCCAGTAAAAGTTTTCACTCCCTATATGAGCGCTTTAATGATGCCTTGGTCAGTTAGCATTCACTTCTTTATTGGGTACTGAGCCAGAGCACGAGTCATCTGTTAAGGTTTCATATTCCCAATATAGCCACGTTGCTTACACAGTATGGGAAAGCAAACGATAAAAAGTATTGCAACAGCCCACAGCGTTCTGAAATAATTTTCTAAAATTAGAAAATACTCAATCATTTGAAAATAAAGCTCTACGCTTGACCTCAATCCAACGACATAGCGGGTCAGAGGTCTAAAGCCAGATACCGATCAGCCTTATTGAATATTTTACAATTAAACTCAAGTTTTACAGTTAACAAATTATTTTTGTACAGATACTGATTATTTTCTATATCATTCAATAGATTTTTTTTTCTTTTTAAATATACACATGAACAGTAAAATTCATTAACGCTAAAAAAAAAAAAAAATGTTATTTTAGTTTACGAAGTTTATTAAAGACATTTAACATTTAAACAGACATAAACTTTATTATTTATAAAAGCTGTACATATTTTAGACATATCAGAATTTGTTAACACTTAAAGCAATGAGTAAATATGCTAGCATATAGGAGGTCATAAATTATGTATTTCAAATGCTTATTGGCATATTTTATTTCAAACTTGCCAATAAGCATTTAAAATTAAAAAAAAAATTTAAAATTTAATATTTATTCATAATTAAATTAAAAATACAAAATCATACAAATATAGATCAAAGGAGGTGGATCAAGAGATTGATCTATTTCATAATTGTATTATTGTGAAAAAAAAAATTTAACTTACTTTATAGCTTATTGTGTTAATTGTCATTGCCTTTAATTACTATTGTTGGCCATATTGTTAGTTTACTATGTTTTTTTTTTCTGAAATGAAGTGGGATAAAGGATAAATATTATTTATTGCATATTTTCTAGTGATTACAATCGTCTAAGAGACATCCTCTGCCAATCGCATAATGCATTAGCCGACGAATGTTGTATACACCTTACGAGTTTTAATAGCCATATTATATATAACTATATTATTTTTTTCACACTTTTCATAGACGCTCATGTCTGATCAGTTTCGAGGGAAAAAATTAATTAATATAAATAAGATACAAAAAGGTATTATTTTAATACTAAATAGTTTATTTATTCTCCCACTAAACCTAAGGGCCATTGGCGAATTAAGTTACAATTATTATATTATACAATTATATTACTTTTGTAATAGGATATATATTTTTTTCGTAACCTCCTTTATTTTTATGTTTGGTTAGTACATACATATTAAATGATATATGTATATCAGTGAGATTATTTGTTTGTGATATTATTATAATAAAAAATATAATAGTATAATTAGGTATGGCGTAATATAATACATTTGTTCATTATTTTTAATAATTAATTCTTTTCCGTTGATGTTAGATGAACAATTATCTGAATTAAAAAAAAATCCTAAAGCAAGATAAATCTCAATACAGAATAAGTACATAATAAATATATGTATGAGTAGTAATACAAAGGTTTTGTCCAATTATAGTTTTTACGCTTATATTACAGAAAGGAAAAAGTAATAAAAATTCGTTCTACAGTTATTTGCAGCCAAGGTTTATAGAAAATAAATCCCAAATAATATCTATAAATCAACCGAATGTACAGGATAGGTTTAGTCGAATTTGATTTAATAAGTTTTCAACATTAATTAAATAATATTTGTATCAAATATTAAATATATTCTTATATGAATTTTTTTTAATTCAACTGAATTAAGATGTAATTAATTTTATATCTACTTCAATAAGTCATCTAAATATAAAATGCATCTTTTTTTACAAACATTTGTTAATTCAATAATAAAGATATCCTCTCGGAATAGTTTACAAGTTTGAATATTGGCAAAAAAAAATTTATATTTTGATATTGGTTCATTGAGGAACCTAATGTGCATTGTCATAAAGTATTTTGGACTTCGATTATAATGATAGTCGAACATTCTTTGGCAAAATATTGTAAAACAGATGAGGATATAAAAATAAAAGATGGTTTATTTTACACTCTTGAAGGAACTGAAGAATTACACATTTCTTTAAAAATACAACGTGACTTCCGAGGTTACTCCACCTGCCAAGACGTCTTTTCAGAAGTATAATTTATTTTTATTTTTATAATTACAGAGCTGAAACTAAATAATTATTTTCGCTGTATTAATCATAATATGCTCCATTTCCGCAAGAACCTTTTCCCCTTGGCTTTGTGCCTCTTTCTTTTTCCCTGGCCTGATGTCAGGGCTTGTCAGCCCAACGTCACCATGTCTTTTCCTTGAGGACAATTCGTTCTTTTAAATTCAGTTTTGTCGTTTGCTGTCATATTATGAATCTTCTTTGACTTATTGTTAGATTTGGTTATTTAATGTTTTTCAACTTGAATCCTATTTATATTCGAACTGGTGTTTCAGAGACGCAATCGATATAATTTGAGATATATTAATGATTTAAGCCCTAACGAACATCATAACTTCACTGTACTAAAAGATATTTCACATTATAGTTATAAAATTTAGAAAAAAAAATTCAAAATGTCGGTGCACCTTTCAGTTTAAATACCTATTTCATTTTTTATTGAATAGGTAATCGGAAGAAGACGTTATTTAAGGAATGATTGGAATTTTTATTTGGGAGAATCTTTTAAATAAATCTTTCTACATAGCACATTGTTTATTTTTTTTAAACCTTAAACTGAGTAATCCAGTTAAGAAGATTAATTAAGAATTATTAAATCCTATTTATTCCAGATTTAATTTTGTATAACATTATATGAACAACTCAGTTATAAACATGGTTAAGTTGATTTTTTGGCAAAAAAGGAGTTATAATTGTTTCCTTCAGTTTGTTTCTCTATACAATACCAATTTGATGCAAATTTTATTTTTCTATTCTATTATTCTTTACAATACTAATTTTAGCTAGCTCTTCGTAAAAATAAAATTCAAGACATTATTTCAAGTGTGTCAAAAATGCGTTCTAACAAGTGGCTTATTTACCAAAACATGGTCAACTCACAAATTCTTAGTTTCAAACTCGGCCAGGTCCGATTGCTGAGCCAATCACAGCAGAGCATTTGAACCACATGACCTCTAAAAACTCCATCTACTAAACCTTTGGTAAAGAGTTTAATATTTTATTTTTGCTATGTCGTGGTAAAACAGGCATTTCTAATCCCCTGAAAATTCTAATTAATTCGTTTTGAAATTAAACTACTCATGTTCTCCCACATTTTTTCCTCTCTTTTTTTTCTCCCATTCATTTATTTTTATTTTTTATTCTGATCATTTTTCTACCATAAAACTAGAATTATTTTTATATTTAACCTCCGATATAGCTTAAAAACTGAATGTTTTTCAGAACTAAATTGTCTCCACAAATTAATTATATCAGTTGTTTCTGAGATCTTAATTCAAACCCGAACATAAGATATTATTGAGGATCGTTTGTAAATTTTAAATACCAAATCTATATTTTACAACGATTCGAGCACATGCATCGGTCACATATAATTCAGGTGTTAGCATAAGGATGGATAAGATGGGCTAGTAAGGTTGCAGGGTTTTGTAACGAAGATATCCCTTAAAAATTAATAAACACAGATCTGGTGGATAAACGTCCGAGAGGTAGGTCGAAACGTAGGTGGGAGGATTGCGTTAAGATGGATCTTGAGGATTTGGGTTTGGACTGTCGTCAGTGGAAAAATATGTTTAGACAGTGATTAGTAACGCCAGCGAACAATGGGTCTCACTTAGCCTTTGATTATTGTTATTACCAATAATATATTGTGCAATTAATAATTCATTTATCAATGAATTATCAATCATATTAATTAATAATTTATTTTATCGATGAATTTATGAAGTTTTCTATAATGAAATAATAACATATTGTGTTTTAATGACTGATACATGGCCTTTTGGTTTAAAAAATACTGTGTGTATTTAAAATACATTCCTATTTTTCTGGGATTATATATGTTTTCGATATTTTCAATAAAAATTGTATTTAATCTGATGATCTTAATTTTCTCATGAAGATATCTCTCTTCTTGCAGGAATTGCAAAGAACAGGTCGCACAAACACGATGAGGTAGGATAAGCGAAGAGGATGGGGGTATGAAGCCTTCAGTCAGCGCTCAACTCTCGTCCAGTCTCTACTGTCCCTGTAGGATATACCTAAGCACAGGTACGTCTTCCATTGTATTTTTTATATTATTTTAAAATTTTCAAAGCACAGTGACTACTTTAGAATTTTATGATCAGCCGAAGCTCTGAGATTGGTAATCATCATTATATAATGAATTAAAATTTAATAGGATTCCATTTTTAAATTACAAGAAGCATCTGAAAAGCATATTTATATAATATATCAAGCATTTTCTAATCATATTAGTACAATTTAGTAACAATTACTTTACAACGCAATCTTCAAAATTGATTAAATTTTAATCTTGAAAATTTATTTATTCTTTTAAAAGGGATTAAGAACCTTTTTGATTTCAATCCAAATTAAAAAAAAAAAATATTTATTCAAACCAGTCATTTTGAATTGACATAACATTGCAGATTTTGGTATTCTATTTTGAAAATTAATTATCTATCAAAAAACTACATCTAATATTTTCTTTACCAGGCCATAACCGAAAAAAAAGAAAAATTTACTAAAATAGATTTCCATTGTTTATTTATTAGTTATTTATAAACGTCATTGAGTTCATACCTACGTCTCAAAGTGAAACAACATCATGATTCTTAGAATTTTTTTTATGTTTATAAAAACACCATGTAGCTTCGTGACGTTTGCTTAAACTTCTAATTGTATTCATAAACGTTTAAATGTCATTATCAGCTGGCGCATTAGTAAACTACAGTAAAACCTTGACCGTTAGATTTTTATTTTAAAGTTTATTTTTAAATCCCCGTTGTTTACGTCGCAGTTTTTCTAGCTCGTGGAAACGAGAAAATCTATTATACAATTCAAGATTATTTTATAATCGTTCCTTGCATATAATATACATATGCATATAATATAAGTACAAAATTAATTTCATTTTTCTATTTCTATTTTCATTTTATATATATAAAATTTGAAATGGCGACTTATTCAGAAACAGAATCGTAACACTAAGTCTATCTACTCAGAGAAAGTATGAGTACGAACATAACAAAAGTTTGATCTTAACAACCACTGATAATTGTTAAGTTAAAAACAAAGTTAGCTTTGTTGTTTATTATAATTTTAAAAATTATTCACCTTCCATTAATAATTTCTATTCAAAATAAGTATAGTCTTATTTGATCAGTATTATTTTTCAACTGATAAAATTTCATATAAGAGAAAAGAAAATTTACTCGAAAGAAAAAAATGTTTAATAACAACTACAAATCTTATTTGTTATGTGATTCACTAGGGCAACGAATAGAACAGGAAATATTGCAGTTTTATGAATTAAAAGAATTCATGTTTCCTCTAGATAAGGCTAATGTTACGACAATTTGATCATTCACAAAAGACGTAGATCCGTTTTACGAGTTATGAACATCCTCAACTACTTTTCATTCATTTTTTTAAAGTAAGTTTTTGTTAAAGTAAAATATTTAGGTAGGAGCAACTTTTGTGTTAAATCAAAGTTCTAAAAAATAATTCTTAACTCCACTAAAAATAGCAAATAAAAAATATTAAACCCTGAAAGCAGGATGGTACTATATTTGAAATCTACTCCAGAGATTCACATTGAATCTAATTTGATGCGAAGATTTAAGCTCAAATTAAATATTAATTTTCAAAAAAGATTAAGAGACAAATAATAAAATTGAGAAGATTTTTTTTTAATCCAGATTATTACTTTCACTAACTTATGTATAAAATAATTGTTAACTTGCACACCATCAATTTCCCGGAGACCCGAACGGGGGGCTAGTTTATCTTCAGATAATGAGCCTTTTACCTCAGTAGGAACCATGACTGTAGCAGTTTGTTTGTTAGGATCTATGACTGTTGAAATAGATAGATAGAAACGCCGCTAAGTTATAAACTTAACTTAATATTAATCCTAGCAAAATCAATTTTACTCATTTCCGGCGCTTAAAGTGTCAAAATATCTTTCCCCAAATTAGTACCTTTAATTATTTTTATAAGAAATAATTAACTATCTTTTGCTAGTAGTATGAATAAAAAATGGACAAATACAAAATTTGAATGAAGTTGATAATCCATTTAATAATAAATATTTGTTTCGGGCTTAAAACCAGTTTCTGTAAATATGAGTAGTTTATCTAAGTAAAATATATCATTAGAGGCCAAGAGTTTAAGAAAAATAATATCTAACTTATAGTGGTAGATGGTAAATGGAGAGTGGAGAAAGACTAAATAGACGATTTTAAAAATAAGTATTTTCGTGTTTTGAGGGTTAGTTATGAAAACAGTTGGTTTTTATAACTATTCTTAAAGCATTCTGCTCATGTTTACAATGCCCATGAAATGATTTTTTTTTTTCATATGGAACTTCTTTAATAATTTATGTAAGAGACCAAGAGGAGTATTTATATCGTAAATAATAAAAAAATTGCATTTGAATGATTTGATGCATTTTAAACGAGCAAGGTGAAGGTTTAATAGGATAAGTGGAACCTGAAGTGAAAAACAAATATATTTGTAATCAAACTATTTAAAGTTTTCTACATTAAGTTATTACTTGGTAGTTTTTTGGTCAATGCTATATTCGTATGTAAACACACAATTGAGAATCTTATTGATAGGCCATGCAATAAGAAATTGTAGGGGAAATTAAAAAGGGAATTTTGCTTGAAAGATTAATTTAAAATACTCCTTTCCTAAAGTCCCTTATATATTGCCTAAAACTGAAAATTGAGGTAGCTTCAAGAACTCCAAAACAGTCTTCATAATGAGAATTTAAGTTTTTGATGTATGTTATGTA
The DNA here is from genome assembly GCF_000696795.3 of Halyomorpha halys. NCBI lineage: Eukaryota > Metazoa > Arthropoda > Insecta > Hemiptera > Pentatomidae > Halyomorpha > Halyomorpha halys. Next base: position 179,976 of record NW_027113649.1, on the reverse strand, counting down.
CACGTATCCATACATGTAGAGAACATTTATTGAGTTTAATTTGATTCAAACAAGGTTAGGTAAACTTTTCTTGTATTAATATTAAAAAATTAACTATAAACTAGATTATTGCAGAATTTGGGGTTTTAGTGCACGGTTATGCACATTTTGGATTTCTTACTGCTTCTTTTTGTGATATTCTCGTTTTATTAAGTACTAGATGAGATTCCCATTTTATTGTCTGGAGGACAATTTTCATTCCCCTCTCTTTCCATCATATATTTATAAATATATAAATAAATAAATATATCATTTATTTATTTAACTTTTTATTTATCCTTTACTTATGCTTCCCAAATTTTTTGACTTATCGTTAAAATTATTAAGGCTTCGACCTTAAATTTTGTATTGTATATTTCATAATTATTTCAATATAAATAAAATCATTTACAATGACAGCATAAATATATCATTTTCATATTTGTTAGTACCATTAGGTTATCCTGTTTATGAGTACTGTATTTTACCTAATACGATCAAGGCTTATCCTGTTTAATCCAATAAATAATGAATCATCTTTGGGTCAAAAGAAGGAAAGATCCACAAATTGATAAATAATTACAAAATATATGGAAAAATTCTAAACCAGAAAATATGCACATATCCATAACAACTAAGTTCTATGGAGATCAGTTTCAACGTACCCTAGATTTTATATAAAGCGGATTGTACTTTCACTGCCCAGAAAGTTTTTTTTTTTTCATTTCAGGCTTTCAGTATTACCAACTCTTATCGAAAATGTTGTTTTCTGATGGATTTACAGGAGCCATGAATTTCGTAATTTTATTTTTATTTCATATCGAAAATGCAAAGCCTCGCAGTGAACTACAAATTAGCCATCTTTGAGTAAATGGTCGCGATGCATTTTAAGTGGTTTTCTATCCTCTTTTGAATGAATCAAAGACCTAAATGAATATGTAATCTCATAAATTAATAATACAAAATGATCATTTCACGTATATTAAAATGAGATATTAACAGCTACTTTAAATCTGCAAACATAATTCGAACCTAATTTTCCTTATGGAATTTTCAGTTGCACGTCTTTACCATTGCACTGGCAATATGAGGTTAAAAACATACATCAAGTACATTGGATTATAAATAGTGGGTACTCTTGAGATCAAAACTGAATCTTGACTGGTCTTGTTACATTACTACGCCTCACAGCCGGATGTTATTATAGCTGTGACCCGCCTTTGACATGTGAAACAAATTCACTATTAAAGATAACTTATGTTCTGTTTGAATATGACAAGCTAGATGTCAGCTATCAGACAGACAGACGAAAGTAGGACTGAACCCACTTGTTAGTGAACTTCAGTAAAACATCACAACTACGACATTATATTCATTTAACTGAAAAACAAATAAATATAAAATTTCTATGAAATAAAATTGTATTGGAAACTGAAAAAAAAATAATGAAATTAAATTTCAAAGGAATATAATTACTAAATGATCAACAATGGACATTTTACTTACTCGCTACCAAAGAAGCTGTGTATTCATGAGGGTAATAAAAAAAATTGTTCATAGAAAATAGATTCCATAAACTACAATATTCAAACAACGGCTCGTCCAGTTGATTATATTTTAAAACGATAAATTATTAGCCTTAAAATATAGATAATCATGTTAAAAAAAATGAATTATTACCATTAAGAGCAATTTTCAGTAAAGAAAAAAAAAAAAGGCAAAGTAAAAAAGAATTACAAGGGAAGTTACACGTTCAGTATAAGTACTCGAGTACACAAGAACTACAAAAATTTCCGTACATTTTACCTATTATCATGTATCAAAAGAGAGATAAATAAATGTATCTAGGGTGGGCAAAAAAGTCCCATAAGTAAAAAAAATGACCAAAATAGGTTGTTTTACAGACTGTAGAACATTTCCACTACTTTCATCAACTTCCCTTCATAGTTTCTTTACTGTGTTTATTTCTTCTATAATCTGAGCTCTTCTGTGTCTAAAAAATATGTAATATTTCGGCCATTTTCTTATTCATGTTTTATACTACTTTTCCAGCCCACCAAAGATGAATGAGACAAACAGATAAATACCTACACCAATAATAAATTCTTTCATTTTTGTTTTAATAGGAATCCATTAAATAGGATTAGTGTGGTCCAAGGACAGAATCTAGGGGATATGGTATACAAATCACCCAAAAGAATTTTAAGAGAAAACTTTCGTATATAAACCTTAGTTTAAGATATTTAATAAAAAAATTATGAAAATTAATTATATAATAATGGATTATCTTCATTTAATCAAACAGTGATCTAATTTTTTGGCAGCTTGTATACATCAGATACCGTTCATTCTTCGAAAATCAGGTCAGCTGTCTGTTATTTTGATTTATTGGTTTTCGACTAACGGAATATGTCACATTCTTCACTATTATTTCTAGCACAGTCCTATTACTAATTATAGTACATAATTAATTAAAAAAAGACTATTTAGCGATATTAATGATGATTGTAAAATAAAAATAAATAAATATTACAAATAAAGACCGAATATGAAAAACCAAAAAAAATTTCTAAATTATATTATTTTGCTATGTTAAAATAGTATTTAAAAAAAAGATCTAACATGAAAATAAAATAAATGAAAAGAAAGTAATTAATTACAATATAACTTCGTATCTTACTGTCTTTTTTTTAAAAAATGGATTTATTACATTAGAACAGAAAACATTTAAAGGAAAAATGCTAAATCGTCTTAGATAACACTTCATTTGATCATTACAAGTAACAATTTGAACTAATGATAAACCATTGAAAAGTTTTAACCTTTTATTTAAATATTGGAAAATTGTTATTCTATTTTAAATTGATGGAAAAAGTTTTAATCAATGTAAAAGTAGATATTTTGTAAATTGCTTATAAACAAGACTCATACCTCCTTTTAGTTTCGTAAAGTATCTAGATAAAGCTTTTATTATCATTAGTCAAGTTACAATTTGAAGAAACGATAGAAAGTTGAAAAGTACTAACATAAATTGTTTTGTGATAATTTTAAGTAATAACACAAGTTGCCTAAACATGGAAATCAAACGTTCAGTAGCACATATAAAATGAATACGATTAAATATGACGATAAAATTTTTGAAATAAAAAATAAAAATTAACTTGTTGAAGCGCTAAAGCTTTTGTAGCGTGTTGTAGTCTTGCTGTAGACGAAAGAAATAAAAAGTCCCCCCTTCACCCATAAATTCTTAAATTAAAATTAATATAACGTTTATTAGCGTATTAAATTGGTTGATATTACTGGGAGATTTAAATCAAAGGCATCCAGTCTCTCAAATAGCAGTTAATACTTAATCAGTTAAAGTTTCGTCGATCAAGGAAATAAAGGTTAAGATCGTATTAATTTAGGCTAAATACAGTAAATCCCACATTAATAGATAAAAAATATTAACTAAATAGACATAGATCATTACATTAAGACAATACGACAAATATTCAAACATATCCAGGTACAAAATATGCAAAATTATAATAGTTTCAATAGCCCCTACATGAAATGATACAATGGATGCCGATACTCGAACAATTGCTTAAAAAAAAAACAAAAGAAAAACTAAATATCTTATTATAAGAAAATCCGTTACTTTCGAATAGTGAAATCAGAACTTCTTTTCAAGGTCAACAAACATATCTTATGTATCAATTTTTATATTAGACATAAATTTTTACCATTATTATATAAAAATTAGTCATACTTCCTGATACAAGACTAACCAATAAAATAAATAAACAAAAATTGAAAGGCCACCAAAAATTAATCATGAGATCAAAAAATATAAACTAAAACAATTATTTTTAGATACTTATACTTCCATTCACTTCATTTCCACCTAAACGGCTATGTCCGTATACGGCTATGGCAGTAATTTTTTTAAGCTATGCTAAAGTAATATTTTTGTAGTGATAGCTAACGACTATCATTATAACGACGGCTGACCCAGCATTTTTATTAATAGAACTAATACATTTTTATAGTCAGTTATATATGGCACTATATTTAATATCCCTTTCGTACCATTGAATAGTATTTCTCAGCGAACATTCTGAGAGCATATGGAATTAAAATGTTCATTAAGAATTCAAATAAAACTTCGTTTCGTTAAGAGCATTGGCATATAAAGCACATTCTTTCTTTTACAGATCATAATTTACTTATAAAACGCATTACTAAATGTTAACATCCCTCCAGGCTCTGAATAGTAAATTATTTAAACAATATGTTAATAATAATAATTCCTAAAGGAAGACAATTGAGAAAAAAAAAAAACATGCAATAATTTCACATTACACTATTACACATTTTCACAAATTGAATAACAATATTACATATTTTTTTATATAATCAATATTATTTTCATGCGAATTATCCGTAAATACAGTTTAGACAGTTGATTTCATATACTGTTCCCGCATTTTCAACTTACCAATGAAAAATATCGAATAAAATGCCAAGCAGAGTGCACTAAAATAGAAACAGTAGCAACTAGTCTCTTTAGGAATCTGTGGGTAAAAAACCCTATGTATGATAGCGAAAAGACATGAAAAATAAATTTTCACAATCCAGAGACTTCTCTGGGGTTTAAGATAAGGATAAAAATATTACAAATTATTTTGAGGGATATATAAAAAAAATATTTTTTATCCTACATAAAGAAAAACAGTCAACACATTAGTTCATAAAAATTGTTTCAAAAGTAATGTATATTTTTAATATATCATTGTTGAGTGTAATGCTACATAATAAATTTACAGTTTAATAGCCCGAAGAAGAATAAATGTTGACGAATAGTTCCAGCGAATTGTATTATATAAAATAATTTTAGTAGGATGACTGTGGTAAAGAAACGAGAAATAAAAGTTTGAAAATGGCCAAAGTTTTTTTTTAAAGGCTAAAACGTCACCAAAACATATGTATGTAAAAAATAAAATTGTTTGAAAGTGAAATTAATAAAAAAAAAAAATTAACTAATTAATTCTTATATAGATTTGTTTTTTACAATTTTGGGTTTAATGAGGTTCTACAATTTTTTTTAAAACTTATTTTGATAAATAATTAATAATTTAAACGTGAATCCCTACAATAGAACATAAAACTCAGAAATAAGGAGATAAAGCAGGAGGTTGAGGGAAAACTTACTAAAAAACACGTAGTAAAATAAATAACTGAATGTTTCATTATTAATTATTATATTGAATTATAAAATCTCCAAAATGGCTTTATTCCCAATATATCTGGGGTAGATATTCATTGTTGGGTGATATTTTACGTTTCGAATATGTAAATATAGCTTTTAAACTTGTGTAAGATTAAATATAAAAACTATTTTGTAGTGAACAACAATTGTTTATAATTATCTTTCCCGCAAGAGCACTTTGAATACTACTTATAATAGATCAAAAGTGGGTTTACTATTCTTACTGATTATATTCATCAAGTGTACATAATAGTTAACTACATTATTCACTTGGTATACATTATAGTTAACTAAATTATTCACTAGGTATACATAATAGTTAGCTAAATTAGGCTTCAGTATGTATTAATAAAATTGAATTCTGGCCAGCATCTTTCTCTAATGAAAAGCGTGCAGAATCGGTTACTGGCATGTTGCTATTTTAGAATTATTATAAATATTTCTTTAACAATTTAATTTCATGAAATAATTAGTTTATATAATTCTATGAATCATGCGTTGTTTTTTTTATAATAATGAAGGTTGATATTTTCTTGTTGTTCATATTTCCTCAAAAATGATTATTTGTAAATAAAATTTACTTTACTAGACAATGAACTTCAGTTAGTTTAATTATTCCTAAGAGTGGGCTCGTTCAGAACCTATTCCCATAGCGAATATATGGAATCAAAACCATTTTCTCTGTGGACAATGATACATATGCTATATACCAATTATGGTCTTTTCATTCAATCTATTAATTATTTTTTCTACTTATAAAGGAATTTTTTGTTTTAGAATTTTATGCTAGATTTATTTCTATATATCGTAGGAGGGCGGCAAACTTTGTATGTCAGAAAATTCCTGCGATGAGTCAAGTGTTCTTTAATTTTAACGTCCTCTCTAAACAGTTATTTTAATCTATCTATAATGATTTTGGTAACTATTTTCGATAAAACTGTTTGGGAATACATAAATAGACATGTATAAATATATACTATTGAATATTCACAATCCTTCCTACTGCCTTCGTTGCAACCTGCACATTTCACGTTATCTATGTGTCAAGGACGACTTATCTCGACCATAAAATATGGTCCACGACCTCAGGTTGATAAAATTTAATCACTTATGTATAAACATGCATCTGACAGTTTCCTTGCTGTTCTTTGTTGACATATATTTCTTGTTTACTCAGATGACACAGTAAAAGTTATACCAGCATAGCACCCCGATTTGTCACTGACTATGCAAATATGAGATTTATACTATAGTAATTGTAGCGAATCGGGTTACAAAACCTCGAAATAGAGCTGAATCAAACTGATCAAGGTGGCAAAAAGTTTGAAAAAATATTCTGTAAATATTAATTTTTTTTTTATTGAAAATATTAAAAAAAATTATCACTAATAATTTGTTTTGATTTTTTATATGAAAGGAAGTACAAGATTTAAAGACTTAACGATGAAATAATAGTATTTTGTGTTATTATAAAAATAAACAAATAAATAGTAATAACTAAAATAGATTTTTTTTCTTTTTTTTAACAAACAATGATAACGATGCAATGACATCTATTGATTTAAACTCCAGTTCCATAGATGCTGTATAGACGGCGAGACGAAGAAGATGAAAATGTTGCTGAGTATGCTTCCAGTTCCAGAGATTGTTTACATTATTTTAGTTTGCACTTTCCTTCTGGGAAAATAGGCTGCTACACAAGGGTCTTCTAGTCTTCATGCTGAACATGTACCCAAAGTCCGATTTTGAAATATGTTTGCAATAACAAAGAATATAAACAAAAAATTAAAACTAAATTTAGAGCTAGAAAAAAATTAATAAAAAAATAAAACATTTTGTAAATTAAAATCTTGTTACCTACTGAAATATGATAGCTATTTTTGTTAATAGCTAGATGAGGAGAAATAAAAAGCTTTAGAAAATTTTGATTTTAAATTTTGCCAATAATTGTTTGACAAGGTGTTCTTCTTTATTCATTCCATAAACTTCTTCAAGAAAAGTATTCGCATTTAAGATAATGAATTTTTAACAGTTGTCAATTTTAATAGCTTCTTTTTAAAAAAAAATTAATATTGTTTATTTCATAAGTTAAACAATAAAGCAATATAAATTAATTTTAGAAATTGAAAAACAAGTATATTGTGTTCTGCAAAATGCTAGATACTGGATTCAGTATCCTCAATGCAAGCCATGACTCTAAAATTAAGCCTGTGATAAAATGGATCTCAATTATTTTATTTTAATATTAAAACTCATACTGGCTATTCAATTAAACAAATAATAGTTTAACATTGGGATATTGATTCATAATGTTGTATTATTCATACGCGTTAATATTTCATTAAATAATAACTTACGTGAAATTTAAACTCACTCATGAAGTATCTAATTGGATAACCTTTTCATTTACGTTTAAATTAACTAATAAATTTAAATGAAAAAAAGGATCAAGATTTTAGTAAAATCGTATAACCAAAAGAGTGTTTTGAGGACTCGAAATTATTATTATTATTCGTTCAAATTCATTATTACTATTCATTAAATTTTGAATTGATAAAAAATATAAATCAAATCAAAATTAAAAAGATGTTATTCTTTAATAGGAGAAATTTCTGTCGGCTTCCAAAATTGAGCTCAACATCCAGCCGGAAATCTGGTTTATTTGTATAAACAATTCGCCACTAATTATTTTCCATTTTATTGTCCCTTCATGTACTGTTTTACTGAAACATTAATTTAAGTAATTAGATATGTTTTGGATACTTGCAACACGCTTAAAAATAATTAAATTCTCTTAGGTATAAACTAAATTTGTTATAAAAAATCTTTCAGAGCCTCTTTCTACCGGTCTACAGGAAATCGTAGGTAGTAGCTAATGACGGGTGATCAAAGGAGCCCGTAACAAACATGGACTCCTACACGAAGGATCGAAACAAGGTTTCCACAAAGCCCACTCAGATCGCTTCTCAGGAAAAGGGCGTTCCTTTAAATATCTATCCTCTTATGTAACCGCATGAATAAACAAGTACTTAAGCCTCCAGGAAGGATTACTAACCAAAATATTCGTGGGCATTTAATATTTGAAATTTCGATGCCCAACAATTTTTTAAAGTTTTATTTACATGATTAACATTACCTAACACAGTATATGCTAATATTTAATATCATACTTAGCAACAATGAAAGTGCTAGGAACTAAGTCCAAAAACTACATTTTTTCGGTAAGGTGAAACAACTGATTTTGACTTATGATGTAATACTGAATCTTACATATAAAAAATATTCTTATATTATTATTTTTCTCAAATAATAATAAAAATAAAAGAAGAAAAATATTATTTTCTTTGCTTTCCTAAAAAGTGGAGTTTTCAGTTATGTGAAAATAGCCATACTTTCAGTGACAATATAATAATATAACATTGATACTAAAATTAAATAATTTTCCCCTATTGTTCTTGATCATCTCCAAAGCGTTGAAAATTAATTAATTTAATTTTCACGGGAAATGCCATCAGTTATTATAAATAAAAAAAACTAATCGATTATAATATTTAGGCTCTCAAAAAAAATTATAGACGAAGAAAATTACTACAAAAAAAAAAAAAAATTCTATTCTAACAATTGTATGTGCTCAAAATAGAGATCATCACACATTGTCCCGGTGATCTCTAGTTGTCTCGTTCACTTTAAACAAATTTAAATTATAATCCTTGGAATCATACTTATTAAATGTTTTCAGTTGATGTTTTTGAAAATGTAAGTAAATTGTTAAAAAAAACAAAAACAATATTGTATAATAATGCTCACGTAAAAATACAAAACTTAGTCATTGTATCGGATTATAGCTAACTATCAATTAACTACAATCTGTAGTAGAGCCGTGTTTGATCGATACTCCGAATTACATGACCTAAGATATACAGGTTGGAGGTCATTTATTAGCGGACACAGGAAATAAATCAGTGCCTCCCCGCTCTGAGAATAGAAAGTAAATTGAAGATCCGGGCTTCACTTTCTAACAAAGTATGAAACTAAAATATTATAGTGTAATATTTAGGTACTGTTCATTTACTGACACAGTACATATTATACAACTACTAGTGAATATTTAGTTCAGTGATTTTACTTGAACATCAACGAAATAGTGTCTTTTTTTTTTTTTTTTTTTCTTCTGCTCAATGACGATACAATTTAAATGAGTCGTCTAGTCATAGGAAAGTTGTATATGATTACTTGTTAGTTTGTAGATTTATTATTTAAAAAAAGAAGTTAAAACAGAAAGATAAAAAAAAAACCGGTGTGGCGCACGTATCAAACAACTTTCACTTACAATCCTGCATACGACCGAAATTATTAGGTTGGTGGGCACGTGTAGAAGTCATAGCCATTTTTGTGATTTTCAAAAAAATAAAATATTAGGGTATGCGAAAATTAGGAACAAATAATTCTCATTTTGATGTTGCTATAAAATTCATGTTAGAGTTTCATGAGGTGGGGGTAACGAATATAAGTTTTGTTCTTTCCAAGAATACAACAGAGTAACCAAAGACAAGGAAATCGTAAGGCAATTGGGAAAGTTGGAGCGGTATCGGCTTTTCCATTAGAAATAAATATTTATATTTTTCCTTTTTATCCTTTATTTATCCAAAAAATTCTTAAATGTTTTGTATTTATCTATTGTTTATTATTTCTAAAAATGAGAAATCTTTAGAAATAAAAAAGGTTACAGGTACAGGAAGCTTTTTTAAAAATTCGTAACTTAAGCCCCTTGAGACTATTTCAATGAAGTTAATATCTAGCAGATAATAAAGATTATTTAATTCTACATTGATAAGGCGGGTTTAATCAAAATCGTTGGAACATATTTCGGAAAAAAGTAAAAAATTCTATAAAGTGGCACTTCCAGTCAGTATCCCATCACATCCCAGGCATATATCCGTGTTAAATTTTTAATTTCAGTTCCTTACGTATTTTCGTTATCAGCTACACTGTTCACGGATGCACTGACTTTATTTCCAGACTAGGTTTTTGGACTCCGGGACCTCAAAACATTAAATTTCGTCTCGAACATGAAAACTCAATTTTGCATGATCGGAATACTTTCCCTTACTTATATGTTATATCAGGAAAATTTCTTTTTTTTTCTGGTTTAATATTAGAACAAACCATGAAAAACTGATAACATTTTGAAAAATTTGGTGGTTATGCATTGAATGTTGCTTGTTTCATGATATAGTATTAAAATAGATAATGTTATGTTTTGGGAGTTTTTAAAATTGGGTTAATCTATTTATTTAATTTCTTAGCTTATAATACAAAAAGAAAAATTAATTTAAATCTTAAAAAGGAAATTCAAAAAATTACTCATATTTGTAAAAAAAAATCGTATTCTTGATCCATTAAACACAGTAGTGGACGCAATTTCCCCAGAGGTTCTTCCCTAATTAGTTTCAGAATTCAAATTCCTGTAAGAATTTGTCATTATAATTGAAGCATTTTTTTAATTGAGGCTTCATCATCATTACATCCATTTTCAGCCAGTTGAGGAAATTCAGATTTAATGACGTAGGGAAATTAGATTCTCAAACAATTTTTTTTTCTTTTTTTGCGATTTTCCCACTCCATTCACGTGCAAATCATCAACAAACATAAACATTTTTTGTTCCAATCATTTAACACATGAATTTTATAATTTTTTTTTTTAATGGAAAAATTAAACGAAATATCTAAGAAGAGTTAATACACATCTATGTATTAATAACATCAAATTTTTATTCTAAGTTTATTTATTCGCCTTGGAATGAAAAAGTGCACGATTTGAACTCGTCATATGACGAGTATCAGAATCCGTAAAAAAAAAAAGAATAATTAATAAACCAAATTCAAAGGTTTAGAAAATTGAGAATACTCTCAAATGGGATTGGTCCAAATAAATAGAACTCCTGGTTTGTACTACCTTGCCTATTAAAGTAATGGTTTAAAGCCATGCCTCTAGTCTCTATTAGAGAGGAATCAGTTTTAATTACTATAATTTTTATTATCTATTTTATTGACAATACTAAATATATTACCATAAAACTGATTCTTTCCTCTCTAATAGTGACAAGGCTTTAGACCACTACCTTAATAGGCAAGGTAGTACAAACCAGTTATACATCATAATGGTGTACTTGAGCCAATCTCACTTTTTAACAACCATGAATAGAGAATCATGGCGATTGTGCCACCGATTCCCTGAAACAGGAACAAGGACAATGTCAGGTCATTGCTGTTAGTATAAAAAAAAAACAGCGTACCAGTTTTTTATGTTGCCTTACAGCTTCTTCGCCTGACCGTCTCAGTTCTATGGTACCATGAGCCACATCAATTGCGGATATAATTGCTAAAGTTGAAGTCCACTCCATCAACATATAAATATATATCAAAATATAAATATGTATATAAAATCATAAATTAGAAGTTTCAATCAAAACGCACGGCATAATACCGTTCCTTTTCCTTAAGTGTTATTAATTAAAATCAACTTGGATTTGTTTAATTTAGTCAGTTTGAGAATATTCAAGTTTGAGGCTTGCGAAGCATCGAGTGCGGATAAAAGATTTGTTCATAAATCGATCGATAAAGTGAACAGGTGTTCATTTAAAAAAAAATCACATATATATTTACTGAGAACGAGAAAAATGGCGGAAATAGTTAAATGCTTTGCAGGTTGTAAATCACTTTCAAATAGATGATTTCTTAAATCAATTATGAGAAAGGAATGTTTTCATCAAAATAAGTAGATTTCAAAATGCTCTACAGCGCTTAAACTATTTCTGACTTATACTATTTTTGCCGCCCTCCTTAATATATATTTACCTCTCATTGTATTTTCTAAAGAAGATATAACCTTTAGAGACAAGTATTCAAGTATTCAATGCTCTACGTTTTACCAAGTCCAATAAGTTAAGCATGTTCAGCACATTACAAGTTCATGGAAAAAAAATTATTTATATAAAAAAATAGCGTTTTTAATGTTTCAAACTCTAAAAATTAAAACGGTTACCGAAATCAAGAAAGAAGTTGTGAAAATGTACCGTTCAGTTGAACTCATTTTGTTACGATTCTTTTAATGTAGGAAGGAATGAGCTGATTTAATTAGATGAATATAGAACCCAGATTTTTTTTTTTCATTTCGATATATAATATGAATCACATAGAGTATATCAGACAAAAATCAGGAAACTTCAGTGACCGCTTAACTCTATTATCCTATTAAAAATTATTAATTTATAAGGAAGAAAAACATTATAGCTTAGGAGTATTGAAGATCAATTCAAAGAGGCT
>NW_027113649.1:144847-167303 GCF_000696795.3 Halyomorpha halys | reverse complement strand
TATATATTTTTTTTTAAGTTATTAATATTTACAACAGTGTTAAAATATCAAAGTAAATTTGATATTAGTTATAATTTGGCATGATACAGATGTGTGGAGAATCTACTGATTGATAGAACTCCGAATATTCATAATGTCACATTAAAGAATAAATAAATTCCTTTAACATATTATTTTATGTTCTTAGATATTTAATGTTTAAAATTTCGATACCTAAAATTTTTATTTTTATTTTGTTTACATGATTAGAATTACTTGTGTGTGTGCCAATAATTGATATCGGATTTAGCGACACTATGTCCAAAAACTGTATTTTTCAGTAAAGTGAAACAATACATTTTTACTTATGATTTAGTTCTACACCTTATTACATGCTTATAAATTATTCTTAATTCAGAATTTTATTCTGCAATAAGAATAAAATAGAAATATAATATAGAATTAAATCATATAAAAAAATCAGTTCCTTCTCTCTTCTATCAGATGGAGTTTTCAGTTATGTGAAAATAGCCATAATTTCAGTGACGAAATAATACAATAAGATTAATACTAAAATTAACTAATTTTCCCCATTGTTCTTGATCATCTCAAAAGCGTTGAAAATAAATTAATTTAATTTTCGTAGGAAATTTTATCAATTATCATAAATAAAAAAGTCATCAATTATAATGTTGAGATTATAATATATCAACAACAAATTATAGATGAAGAAAATTACTAAAAAAAAAAATATCAATTTAACTAATACTTTCTATGATTACATGTGCCAACAAAAAAATCATCAAATATTTTTTAAATGATCTCTAGTTGTCTCGTCGTGTACAAACAATTAATTAAAGTCTTAAATTTAATTACGTAACGTATATACATTTTAGACCTGATATTTACACCAAAGATTATAATGAAATGATATTTTCTTATATAATCTATTTTTTCTTATACCAGATAACTAAATTTGTATTGATTGATAATGCAACATGCGGCATGAGTGTGGTTCTCAGGAGAGTTAGCTGAAAGAAGGACCGAAAACTCCTGAGAATAAAGAGCTTGTTGACTGCTAGGGCACAACTGTCATGAATAGTAATTTGTAGCGGAGCCAGATCGACGATAGGACTAAAAGAGACCGGCTGTTCCTGGGAATGTAGTAACCGGTTCCGAAATAACCGATTAGGACTTTTGTTTGGTACCGATTACTTCAGCGGGAAACCTGTTGTGGCCATAAATAACCGTGAGTCAGCAGAATATATCGCTGATATTTATGTTGTGGCTATCATTAGCGGTCTGACGACATATTCGTAGAGGAACAATATCATTGTTGACTCTACTATTTCGTGGATGAGAAATGCATATAGATACTGATATAGTTATTGCATAGTATAATTGCAATATGTTTTCTAACTGCCAAAAAATAGAAATAAAAACTTATTGATTTCAACAGTGTTAAGACTTAGCCAACAAATATACATGTATTTGTTGACATCCTTTATTTTACTCTTAGATGTTATTAGTTTTCTAGCAGTGTTAATAGAAGGCAACACAGAAATAATTGTCAGCCAAAGTTTTTGCAAACCAATGTGACGGTTACAACGAAAGTTTCATAAATTTTAGTTTCACGAACTTGAAATGTTAAGAGGTAAATAGGGAAAGTAATTGAAATACATGGAAGAGGCTATCTATGGTTTATTGGTACAAGGCATTGGCAAAAAGAAATCCGATTATGACAGTTTGATTGGTCTGTAGCTTTAAACTTCTGTTAAAATGTCAATGTACCAATTATTAACGATTAACGATGGAGAATGCATCATATGGGAATAAGATCTGATGCGTTTCAGAGGCTCATAGCGGTCTTTTTTATAGACCATCTATAAAAATTGCAGAGGTATTGTGACTGCTCATTGGTGAGTGGGGAAAAATCGAAAATTGTCAACTATTTTAATCGGATTTCCCAATTTATTGGAGATCTTTGGTGTATTCCCTGAAATGTACTCTGAACATTTAACATTTTTGGAAAAATTAAATCTTTAGATAGCGTTAACTAGGAATTTCGCAAGTAATAACCTCCTCTACGCGTTGGTCCATTGACAACTTTTGGTAGAGTCATGGTGTGGGCCGAACAATACTTCGCATAACCGATGGGACATTGATAGCTGCCTTAGTAAATTTAGAAATAAGGAATCTTCTCCAGCCTCTGTGTTTGTTTAACTTAAACATATTTGAGTGCATACAGAGATGCTATTCAAAGAAGTTTATCTTTCTGAAATTTGCAACCCCTCTCGCTTTGAGAATTAAAGTACAACTCACAAACAGAAAATGTTTATGGAAACTGGAGGTAAAATCATAAACAATACAATAGAAAAGTGCAAAGAGATTTAACTTCACCCAATATTATTTTAAAAAATGTAACAAAACATTAACTTTTAATGGAACATAAATTTATTTTATTACTTTTTTCTCATATCAACTTCTTTCAAAACATTTACAACAGTAAATAAAATTATAACTTTTAATATTATTATAAATAAATACTAATTAATGGTAGAACAGTAGTAGCTAGTTTTAGAATACACCATATTCGTTTTTGACTAATTTAGTTTATTTCATTCCTACAATTCACTCCTAACTACATTCTTCCAATTACTTTTAACAATATTTTGGGCAACACTTAAGTAGTAATGATATTTATTTTCTTACGAAGTGAAAAGATCTCTCATAAGCGTGAAGTGTTGACCTCGCTGAAAATATGCCCTTGACCAGAAAAGACCATGCAAGCGACACTACTTCAGGGATACACGCTGTTAGAAACGAGCGCTGACTTAGACTTCTGAGAATATTGACTGAGCTATTGTACCGGTTTATAAACCAAATATTCTTTTAAAACCTAGACTGTATTCTTATTTTTTTTTATTTCTTTACTATCCGGTCGGTTAGTTTTTTTAATAGTTGTATATGGTGTAGTCTCGTATAAAGCACACAACTAACTATTTACAATGGTATAACCATGAAATATTATTATTATAAATAATAAAGATCAATTATAAAAAGTAATAATAATCCAGAAAAAATAGCAAACAATATTTATAGAATTAAAAATAAAAGCAATATATATATAATATGTTTTTTTAATTATTTATTTAATGTAATTTACAACTGTACAAAATAATACAATAGGTAAATATGTAGTATGTTTCATATACACTTGAAAATCTTGGGAAGGAACCACCCATTGGTGGTACTTCAAACATTAATTTAAATTAGAAGGTCCCGTGGCTATCTTCTTTTCAGACGCCTCGGAGGATTATCTGGGATTGTTAAGGATTAAAGATTAAGAATTAATGGGTTACAATGGTTAAGGAGTTTGGAATGAAAAGACGGATATCTGTTTTGGGTCAAATTTGCAACGAATGGGATGTTAAGGTCTTTGTGAATGAGTTTATTTGTGACGTAATAAGGAGCATCAAGGATTTTACGTAGGATTTTGGATTGTAACGATTGAATGCGGGAAGAATTTGATGGTTTGGTGGAGTCCCAGAGCCGAATTCTATATGTCCAAATTGGTCTGATGATTGTAGTGTATACTAATTTTTTGTAGTGAATGGGATGTTTAGAGCAGTTTCTTGTCGTTTCAGTCTAGTATGTGGATTCCAAGTAAGTCTCTTGTCAAGATGGAGTCCTAAGTATCGAATCTGTTCAATAGGCATTAGTGGTGTATTTAGAAAGGATACTGTAGGACAGAAGGGCAGAGGTTTACGACGGAGAGTAAAGGTGATCTGGTGGGATTTGTCAGGATTTATTTTGATTCCCCAGTTTTGACACCATTCTTCATTAGATGTTATGTGTGCCTGTAGTGTTTGTGATTCATTAGTTGGGTCGTTGTTTACAGAAAGTATACATGTGTCATCAGCGTATGTTGTTAGGACTGTGTTAGGGTGGGTTGGGATGTCAGCTGTATAAACCGTATAAAGAATGGGACCCAAGATACTACCTTGAGGAACACCGGCGGACTGAGAATAGAGAGATATATTATATGTTAAAACATAATCCCCTGGCAAAGCCCTTCCGTCGTTGGGATACAGGACCATTACCGATATTAATATCGACCTTTTGTAACAATACTCCGATAGTGTTGAATCCAAATATCGATATTCCCAATATAAAATGTGTTCGATACTATGCGAACCTGGAGAATTGGGGGCCTCTTCAGCCTTAAGGACCGGGGTAAGTTTCTCTCCTGCTCCCTCATTTTTTACTCACTGTGTCCTTGATATTATTTTAAATACATTTCAAATTAGGTAAAGGAAATTGGAGCATCCCTAAAGAATGCCTTTAATATTTCTAAATTGTTCTGACGTATTTATCTTGTATCTTTTCTGATTGTCTTTCAAAAATTTTCCTGACTGTGAATTTATGACCAGTGTAAGACCTTTCTGCTGTAAAATCACAATGCTCTTCAGTAGTCAAATTCGCACTTCACCGTGTTTTTGAATGTTTTGTCCAACAGTTTCATAATTGGGTTTGTCACATATTAAATTATCCTATACTTACCACATTCCTTTCTATCTTCTTTCTTGAATATTGGAGTGATAAATCCTAGCTTCATCTCTTTAGGTATAGATATAGGGAGAACCCATTAAAATTGCGTCAGTAAGATCTGTTAGTACTTCACTTCCACTATATCTAATTAATTTCGCATCCTAGGTGGAGGATTTCCCATTTTTCAACTTCTTTATTTCTACACTCTGATCCTCCTGTCTAGTAGATAGAAAAGTGACAGTGAAAGGAACCTCTCCTCCTCTTTTTTTAAATGCATCCTCTCTTCATTTAACAGCATTTTAAAGTATTCAGAACAATGCCCTGTTGGTATTAAATTTAGCTTTGCTTGATTGTTTTTATGTTTTTTTTTGTTTTCTTATTTATTTACTGGACAAATTATTATTGATTTATTATTATGAAAATGGTCACGAAAACTTATAATGTAAAAACGTTATTAGAGTTCTACTAATGGGTAGTTTCTCTGTATCTATTATGGTTTTAAATCAAATTTACTGGATGTATTATTATGTACAGTTGTAAGTGTCAATAATGATATAATTAAAAAAAAGTTTTACTGGATAAATTATGTCATTCCAAATAATTAATCAAGTATTGAGTATTATGAGAAATGCCAAAAGAGAATCCTGAATGACAGAGGCATGATCTAGGTCTGAGATTTAAATATACCAATAGATGTTTTTTTCTTGGCTACTTTCATTCGGGTGAAGGTTGCCAGTCTCTTTACAAACAGAAGTCGTATACAAATCATTTTTTTTTTCATCATTATTTAATTATATTCTGAATTACTTTGTCAATATTTATTTCTTAATTCAGTGAAATATTTTGCATAATGCTAATTTTACTTACTGTTAGCAAAGATCTCGAATTATCGAAATCATGGTTACATTTGTGCATTTGTACTACGATACAGAATCTATTTGGTGTTATTGCTTAAACAAAACATTTAACATTACTATTACAAATACTTTATGGATTCATATGTTAAGAAAAAAGTAATATCTTCCTAACTCCTAACTAATAATCCAATTTCCAGAAAAAAATGTTAAGAAGACACAATTTGAAAACTGCATTAAATAAATAATTGCATTGATATATGGTAAAGTCATAATATGTGAATAATTTTTGGTACATTTAAATGCATAGATTCATGAAATTTAACTAATTAACAAATACAATTAATTTTATAAAATAATTAAAAAACAGATTCACTTGGTGAGTCATGTTTTTATAAGTATCAATTGTATGTAAAGGACATGTATAATTCAAATTTAAAGCTGCTAAACCACAGGGCTCTGCCAGTATAAGAAAAAAGGACATACGATTTATTAATAATTAGATGATTTAATAGGGCTAGGAAACTAATTCAAAAGTGACAAATTTTAAATATTTATCTTAAAAAATTATAAATAGAGAATATTGAAATTACCTAAATAAACATTTAATTCATTACATACATGTTTCTAAAAATTTAACTTTTAACGGATAAGAATGCCAATTTCCAAAGACCTGAGGCTTACAATACGTGTGATTCGATATGTAGAACACTCAATATTATTTTACCATACTTTTAATAAATTCGATTGATTAATAACCAAAACATATTCGAAATGATTAAGCAATGTGCAACTGTCATTAATATTTATCCCGTCTTTCCGTTGCGATTACCATGACGTTAATAATGATTAGAGGGTATTTAGGTCGCGATAATGATTGTAATATGTGATCATGTAAAGGATGACACGTGATAAATATACACCGGATATACGATATTCGGAAATTCGTACAAGAATTTAAACGGATAAAATACAGTATATATGTATGTCGAAGCTTCCATAGAAATCTCTAAAGTTTTTTGATACGGAATCTCCTGGAATAAATAATGTAACAGGACGCGTTGTAAAGTACTTTCTTGAAACTTTATTGTCATGTCTCAATTTTCTAAGTAAAAATATTAATTTATTATTGGTTCTTTTGGACCAGAAAATAATGATAATAATTATTTTAAGAACTAAGAATATTTTTAAAAAAATCATAAAAAACTCAAGTGCATAGGCTTATCCAGAGGAAGGGCATTGGATGTCGTGTAAAGTTATAGGATGCTTGTCTTCATTGGCCAGAGCATTAGCAAATTAAATACAGCAAGTACATAAATATATCTTATATATTTATGTATATATCTTATATATAAATATCTCATATACATATTTCAAGAACATAAAGAGTTTATTCTAATATTATTATTTTTTTATTTTTTTTGCGTTCACCTAAAGATAACGTCTAGTTCCACCCTTGCTGCCATTCACTCATTTCCGTTAAAAGGATTATTATTTTGTAACTAGTTGTATCTGGACCCTTATTTGAATAAATATCTTGGGATTTTCGATGATGAATATCTATTATGTTTGTTTATTTATTTATTTATTTTTTAACAAATTGTATAAAATTAAGATAATTCATTATTTTTTAATTTAGTTCCTAAAAAACCAATGACATCCGATGACGATGTTGTGAATGACGATACAATAATTCAATGAACCGATGTTTTACCTGAGTTTTAGATCTACGTATGAAATGGATACATTTTTGAGTATGCAAAAAATATTCCATTTTTAATAAATATTTCACATAAGAAAAACGTTGCTTTTTAATGGAAAATTATTTATTTATGTAAATCAAACTAGTAATTATTAAACGTTTATAAACCCGTATAGTTAGTTTGAGTGGGGAAGGAGTATTCATTCAGAAGTAAAAGACATTTAAAATACAGAAAGCGTTTTAGATATCGTTGTAGATTGTATAGAAAACGTTTTAGATTGTAATAACTTCAACCCATTAGCGCAGTTAAAAATAAAAAAAATAAGAAAGACAAAGGAAACTTTGGGTAAGACAACAAATATATTTCAGATAGCCACCAAAAATGGACATTTTATAATTTGTTTTGATTCCTTCATTTTTTCCTCCTATTATTATTTTTGCTAATTATTCATCTCTTTTTATTTATTTATAAAAGATATTCACGAATATTATATCTCATTACAACATGAATATTATAATAAAGATATTTATGAACATTATTTTTTCATATTTAAAACATTTGTTATATATTTGAGATAGCCACCAAAAATGGACATTTTATAATTTGTTTTGATTCCTTCATTTTTTCCTCCCATTATTATTTTTGCTAATTCGTCATCTCTTTTTATTTATTTATAAAAGATATTCGCGAATATTATATCTCATTACAACATGAATATTATAATAAAGATATTTATGAGCATTATTTTTTCATATTTAAAACGTTTGTGTCCTTAAAAAAAACAATTAATATTATAAACATTAAATTAGTCCACCTATTATTTTCGTACATACTATATTTTTATAGTGTCATTAGGAAATGAAAACATTCCCTTTCAAATTCAAAATCATGTAATTTACTTTTTAATGTTCTTAGTAAATTTATTAAACCCTTATTTTTATAAATATTATTAGGTACTTATATAAAAAACCTCACGTTAGCATCAAAACAGATATATAGAGCATCAGATAATGAAATGCAAGCCCGCATGACTCCCGACACTAGTTCAAGGTGAACCGGCTTTGTATCAGCAATTTTACCACCATCACTGTTTAGTATCTGTTATTTATTTCGTACTGTTTACAATATTTCTGTTTCTGAATGTGAATTTAAATTTATCTATTTTTATCGTGAAAATTAATTATTTTAGAAAACAATAATTTTATATTTCAGATTATCTATTAGTGTAGAATGGGGAAGAAGGGGTGTGAAATGAATACTATGTTTATACACTGTGTTTCAGTATAAGGTGGATTCCAGCGAATATTAAACAACAACATTTATTATTCACTACTGTAAAAAAGTAATCGATTGCGCATTCTTCATTGAAGTTATAACTTTTCGATTATTCTGGTTTACTACTCATGGGTATACTAGAATGAAAAGAAATATGACGATTTAAAGACTAAATATTAGATTAAATATTTTCCTAGAAAATTCAAAAACCCCTGAACCGCGGTAATTATCTCCGTTACATTTAGAGAAATAGTAACAATACTGCATATTACAATCAGGGGCAACAATTCAAGTATATTAAAATCGAATATAGTTATATTCAAATTTACAAGAAGTAAGCTAAAATTACAATATATTTATTACGGTTTACAATACTGATTTCTTAATTTAAATAATTATTGTTATTCCTAATATAGTTCTATCACATATTTGAACTGTATATTAATATATTATCTCAGAGTAATGACCTCAGTTTATTGATCTGTTACCGAGAATGTTCAATTTTCAAGTAAATAGTAAATTTATAAATTAAATATAAATAGAAAATTATAAATATAAATTATAAATTAAATTAAATGTAAATAGTTTCAAGTAAATAGTAAATAGTAAGAAAAGCAATTTAATTTAAAACAAAGAATATTTCTGTATTTAATCATCTCATATTATCTCCTCAAAAATATTTATGAATACATGAAATTGGAAAAAAAATTATTACTTGTAAAACATACAGTAAAAAATTAATCACCTCGTTAAGTGATTTACGAGTATTCCAGAGACTTAGGTATTTATTTTCCGAATCTTCCAACTATATCTTAACGATTTGTTGATAATCATCGGATATCCTGGTTTCATCATTAACCTAAAAGTAGCCTTTCAGGCATGAACTACTTGGAAGAACAATGGCAAGCGGTTATTCTTTTATATTGGACATAAAGAAGTAGGTCTACCATTCACATCCTTTTAATCTATTCTATATTTTTAAACTAGCTGACTTTTTTTCACATATATCTACATGGTTTTTTTTTCCTGGCTATTCGATATCTAATAGTTCCTGTATCTATTCACCACATGCACCCGGCATATTTAGGTAAACGAATAGATTTATTTTCTGAATCTAAAAACGTAGGGCTGATAAGTATGATTCAGTATATTTATATTATTTGTTACACTATCACTTGCCGAGGTTAAAGTTAAATAGATTTAATAAGTGCAAATACAATCATCTCCTCGTACATAAGGATACAGAGGCGTATAAATATACTGTAAGAAAAAAGATACAATAAATAACAAATAGTTACTTAAAGCATCTACAAACAAAATTCCGTTATGTAAATTTTCTTTTAATAAGAGCTGAGAACCTAGGTACAGTTTAGTAACAAGATTTGAACGTACCGTTTCTCCACACCTACCAATCGAGTTTGTCTGGGTGAGAGTGAAGATTTCTCAAACCAGTATATGCGATTTCTGATTTCTTCTTTGAAGCATTCCTATTTCACACTCTTATTTGTGAAGCTAATAATAAAATATTAGTACAGCATTATTTAAATTTTTTTTTCAGAGTAGGCGTTCAAAAAACGTAATTATTTTTGTAATCTGATACCATCGGTACAAATGTAAAATATCGTATCTCCAAATTTTAGAGAATGGTATTCAAAATATGGTGGAGGATTTAAGGCAATAGCCAATTTCTGAGTTCAAAATTATTTAATTGGTCATTTCATATTTTCAATCATCTTCATACTTGACTGAAAAAAGAAGAAACTGCTCGTAGATTTCAATGACTTCAACACCTACTTGAGAAACGGTCTAAAGTACACTGTGTACTTATAATCAGGCCAATGTGGAGATAAGGAATTGAGTTTTGGGGCTCTACCAAAGAATCAAATACCTCCATGCAATGCAATCCTTACAATTCAAAATCCTCCGTAAACTCCTTGATGCTCCTTACTACGCCATCCATAAAGACCAATCTCAACATCCCATTCATTGCAGATTTGTCTCAAAATAGATATATCTCTTTTCATTCGAAAACCCTTACCCATCCAAACCCATTAGTTCTTTATCTCTCATCCTTATTCATCCCTGTTAATCCTTCTAGGCGTCTGAAAAGAAGATAGCCAAGGGATCTACTATTTAAAGAATTTATTAAAATACCACCATTGGTTCTTCCCAAGATTATCATGTGTTTTGAAATATTTATCCCATCTACGTGTTGTGTTATTTTTTTATAAACAGTTGTAAATTTCAGTAATTAATTTACTGAATTAATATCATTAATTCGGCATTACGAATGCACTTTATTGAAAAAAAAATTCAAATGATCTTTGAACTTTTTTTTTAGTATGACAAAGAGAGTGCACTTTATTGAGACCAACGTTCAAATGCAAAAATATCCATAATAAAAAAAAATTAAGATACGCTGCATTGACAGTATACTGTCAATATTTTTGTTTATAACTGTAACTTAAATACCGTAAGATAATGAGTTACATTATGATAAATGAAGGTTAAAAGTGAAGAAACTTTCTGTCGTTACTCAAACTAATAATGAATTATTAAATATATTGTCCTTATATGAGGCGTTCGATCATAAAACTTGATTACTTAAATTGTATATAGTTTGAAGCTTTGGGCATCGCCGGTTTTTTTTAGGCTTATTTGAATAACAGTTTGTAAGAATCTTAACATATATATAGAAACTCATTCACAAAGACCTTAACATCCCATTCGTTGCAGATTTGACCCAAAACAGATATGCGCCTTTTCATTCCAAACTCCTTAACCATCCTAACCCATTAATTCTTAATCTTTCATCCTTAACAATCCCTGATAATCCTCCGAGGCGTCTGAAAAGAAGATGGCCACGGGACCTTCTAATTTAAATTAATGTTTGAAGTACCACCAATGGGTGGTTCCTTCCCAAGATTTTCAAGTGTATATGAAACATACTACATATTTACCTATTGTATTATTTTGTACAGTTGTAAATTACATTAAATAAATAATTTTAAACAATTTTTTTAAAAAAACATATATATAGGTTCAGTCTTTATTTCTAAAAAAAACTTCATAGAGTTCTGATGTACGCTAATATTGACCCAGAACACTACATAGGCATTTCAGTATCGATTTCACACAAATAAATTGTGCCATCAAGATTAGTAATAGGGGAAATATAAATAAGTATGATGGTCAATTTTGCAATCTGAATGATTGAAGGCGAAGGCCGTATTGTGATGAGGCCAAGGTGTTTCGTAATCTTGGATAGGCCGCTCCCTCCAGACAAAGACAACAAGATGGTATGTCTTCTGTATATTTTTCCTCAGGTTGACAGAAGTAACGGGAGTCTGACGGGGAAGGATAAAGAAAGGAGGAAACTTAATACCTCTGAGTATAATGAAAACGTGAATGTTTCTGCAAATACATCCCTGAGCTCGCATATCACAGGCACATGTAATTGTATAGTATGTATACATATTGCAAAATATGCTTTTAAGGTAAGATAATCCTAATGAATTAAGATGAGATAATTACCTAAAACGCGTTCTTATCTTTTTTTGTAAATGAGACTTTTAATTATAAACAAAATTCATAATTTTTCTGAAAATAGCATAAATATATTTTTTACAGCATTTCAGATTATAAGGTATATTCTACTATTTAAAGTATAATTAATATTCTAAAATCTATTTTGAATATGATAAGACACGCTGGTTACATGGGTGAATAGGATCGTACACCAAGAAATTGTGAAGGAAGATTATAATCTATTTCATGTATCCGTGACACTTCGGACTTCATTGTCCATTCTCAATCGCTTATCTAAAATTCACAGTACTTTACATGTATTTCAGCTTGACTGCAATTAATATTATATATATTTTAGTCATGGTTATTATTTGTTCTCCATATAACTGTACAAATATACATTAATACTTAAAAGAGCTGAATGGTAGATTTGTGATATGTTTTTTCATCGATTTTAAAACCTGGCATGCGTTTATATAAATCTATCTTTTTTCCAATTTACTAGACCTCTTTGTAGGGAGAGGGGGTTACTTTACCAAACCCACCTAGCCATTTAAAATATTTAGGATTGAAGGAATTTGGATATGTATGTGTGTAATCATAAACTATTTAGTCAAATCTACTTTTATAAATTTATCTCATTCTTTCTTTATTCTAGGTGCTCTTAGATCAATAATTTTTTTGATTTTACGCTCTCCGTTTACATAAAATAAAATGTGAAGGATTCATCATATTTATTTCAGGGCAGTTAAGATCAATATAAAAATTAATTGGAAAAATGTAATCAAAATTACTAATGAAGATGAGCAATAAAACTTAATTTTGTCTTTTTTAACATTTCTATTTGTTTTAATTAGTTCTTACGGTAAAATTGGTAAAAATATTGGATTACACCCTATGACGTTCGTCGCGAATTAGATTCTTTGAATTATTTTTTTTGTATCACATTAAAATGTTTAGGTACCTACTTCTTCTCTCTTAGTAAAAATGATCGACCATATTAGAAAAAACATTTGACCAAGCTTAAAACAAAATAAAAAAAAAAAAATGAACAAATGCAACTGGACCTTAGATCTTAAACTTATATAACGAATTATTTCTATAATTTCCGATACAAATAAAATAAGATTGGTTTAATTTTCTAACAACACGTATGCCCTGGTAAAAATGTTGAAAATTATCGCGATATTACGATATAGAGTCCTTTATTTAGTAGATACGGTGATGGACTGCAATGAAATAGGAGAACAAAACATTAACAATAACGTATATTTATAATTTTGACGAATCGCCAAAAGAAATGTGAGTAAGATGGATGAGATAATGGATAATAAGAAATATTTAGCTTTTTTGCTTAAAATGAAATAACAATAAAATTATGTTATTTTATTTATATTATTATTCTAGAGTTGAATAATGAAGATGATCCCTTATTTTTAAAGTGCAGAAATTGGAAAACTGTTGAAAAATTTGTTCGTTTGAAATTTAGTGAAGTTATAAATACATAAAAACGTCTACTAAGTATTAGTGAGATGATTGTTATCTATATTAGACAATAACAGGTCATTTAGGCATGAAGACTTGAATTTTCATATTTACATTTATGCGAATAACCGTTAGTCAAGGAGGAAAGGAATTTGTTTCTGAATAGAGGACGAAGACATCTTTTTAAAATCAAATTTTTGTTCTGAAGAGACCCTAATATGTACGAATTTATATATACCATGAAGTAAGAAGTTATATTTTGTTTCTAAAACATTTTAATAAAATAAATTTGACCTTCCGATTTTTTTTTCATTTATGATATAATACAAAAAAAAAATCCAAACACAAATTCTGTCTGTACAGTTGCAAAGAAAGAAGAAAGTCGGTTTGGCCCAGGTCTGTGGTCTATTTAGAGGACATAGATACAAAAATATTTTATTAAAAAGGCTAATAGAATAACTAATGTTTTGAGAAACCTTAGCAATGCGTCCCTTGCATGGAACCACAACTTTAAACTGCTGTAGCATGAGTTCATGGTACTCTTTGCCGTCCCCCTCCGAGAAAAAATAATCAAATATTTATACACGATTTTACATAGCTTTCGGAAAAAATTAAAAGGTGAGGGAAGTGGATGACCCTAACTGACGGAAGATGGTAATTCTAGGCTACTATTGAGGAGTAGAGCCAAAATGAGTGACTTACTCGAAAGGGTGTATGTTGCCTGAGGAAGTGCTTTCCTCGTGCTATTGTGGATTATTGGGTTTCACAATTCCTTGCAGGGTATAGAAGATACCGAGCATGCTTCATAATCTCGACAAAGAGCATTAACATCTATGTCAATACTGTGAAGCTTGGATTTGGCCGAACCTCTTGTTGTCAAAAGATAAGGTTAACAATTGACAAAAACTGTATATAATAAATATCTATAATAACCAAATAAAGATTTAATAACTAATTTTGTAAAATTGTTTCGGCTTAAATGACATTCTTTGGAACAAAGAAAAGAAAAATTCAATTCGCAAGATAGGATTAATTTATCTACATGATAAATGATAATATTATGTACTACATACTTAATTTGTTTTGATAAATAAAACGAAATTAAAAAGCAAATAATTCACTTTTTTTTTTAATAATATTGAAATTAAATTTTAAAAAATTGAACCCACATAAGCAAAATAAGGAACTAAATAACATATTTTTGAAATTTTGTTTTATAAACTATATCATTTTTCATTTGCAACATAAAACTAGTGCACATCGTACATATCACTCAATAATAGATGTAAATAAAGCCTTCGACTTTTGTTGAGTGATGAAATAAAATTTTCGATATAGCTTATAAAACAAAATTTATAAAAAATAAATATAATTCAATTAAATAAATTTTAAGAATATAAATACGAAAACTACAATACGTCTATGAACACTGTATAATGACATTTCAATAGAATATTTAGTTGATAGTGATGCCTAAAATAATCAAGAGAATTTAAATGACTATCAGATTTGATTCGCGAATTACGACGCCTGCTAACCAGTGAATAGTTTCGCAAGACATTAACATTAAAAAAGCCGCTTGTTATGAGAGGTGTTACGGGATCTTCTGACTTGAATTAGCAACTATCTCGATGAAGCTATTCTCTAGTCTAGCAGCGATTGTAACAAACTGCGCACTAAATGTTGGTGCATTGTAGAAGGACGTTTTACGATTTCATTATATTTTGCAATACTCTATTAATGTTGCGTCTCGCAGATGCATGCATAATAACGTCCTGCATAGGAATAATCCAGCATATTGACTCAGACATAAAATTTAACTATCAGATTTTTGTTTCATTTACTGTTTTTAATTATTTATTTATCCTGGGGGAAAGTCCCAAACAAACAGGATTCGCCACACTATATACGAGTAAATATTTTAATTTTATAAGTTACATAAGTATACGTTATAATTATGTACAAGAGGAAAAAATTCTGCTTTGATACGTATAAAAATCAATATAAAGAAAACAATCAGAAAATAACAAAATATAGACGATAATTTGTTATTATTCTGATTGTACAGATATCGAAGTTATTTATGAGAATAAAATAATGTATGTTCGATTATAAAATATACCATATCTAAAAAAATTCTATTAATAATAAAATTGATATAGTGTTCTATACTATAAATGGGTGTATACAACGTGATGTAAATAAATACTACTTCTTACACATCCAATAAAATCATATAATTTATTCAAATAGATAGAACAAAAAATATAGAAAAAATAGTTTATTGTTAATATAATTGTTACGAATTTATAAGTTTCAACTTATAAAAGTTCTTTTTTTTTTTTTTGGAATTGTGTTGAAAATTAATTTTTAGATTGAGCCATTTTACGTTTTTTATACTAACTGGTTATGTATTTATTAAGCATGATTTAGTGGGAAGGATGCCATCTAAATAGAAACTAATTTTTCTTGGGGCAGAAAATTAGTGGATATTAATAATTCGATGACCTGGATTTAATTATGTTGGTAATATGTGACAGATAATGTTATCGTTAGTCATTGTAAATCATTTAGCTTACTGAATGAAAAAGGTTTTCAGTTTGTTTTTTTTTAATTGCAAATAGTTCATTCTTTAATTACTTTAATTGTGTATATTTGGAGTATGAATGTAATTTAGATGATGTATTTACTAGAGAATCTTAGTACTTACAGGAGATTCTTAATGTTTGTATTGAAAAATAAAATATGTTGTTAAATATGGTTTAGTATTGGAATCAACTGTAAATTTGTTGTTGTGGGCTAGTTTTATATCTTACTATCTTTGAAGTTTTTATAAGTCCATATGAGAGAGCGATTTTTTGTTTCTTAGCTATCAAGGATACACTTTAAAACTACACCGGTGAGATTTTCTTACAAAAGAGAAATTCTCACTTCACATGAAAATCCGTAACATGTTTCCATCACTCTCAGAAACTACAACTACGTGTTTTAGGAGTTCTGTACTCGTATTATAGTAGAGAAAATATACAACACATAAATAAAACAAAAGTGATGAAAAAGAAGTTAGTACACGCAATATCGTCATTAAATCATAAGAACTACAGACACACATAACATCTATTGAAGAATGGTGTCAAAACTGGAGAATCAAAATAAATCCTTACAAATCCCATCAGATCACCTTTACTCTCCGTCGTAAACCTCTACCCTCCTGTCCTACAGTATCGTTTCTAAATACTCCACTAACGCCTGTTGAATAGATTCGATACCTAGGACTCCATCTTGACAAGAGACTTACTTGGAATCCACACACAAGACGGAAACGACAAGAAAATGCTCGTAGATTCCGATTGCTACAACACCTACTTAACAAACGCTTTAAACTTCCCATTCACTACAAACAAATTAGTATACACTACGATAATCAGACCAATTTGGACATATGGAATTGAGGTCTGGGGCTCCTCCAAACCATCAAATTCCTCCCGCATCCAATCCAATATCCTACGTAAAATCCTTGATGCTCCTCATTACGTTACAAATAAACTCATTCACAAAGACCTTGACATCCCATTCGTTGCAGATTTGGCCCAATACAGATATGCGTTTTTTCAGTCCAAACTCCTTAACCATCCTAACCCATTTATTCTTAATATTTCATCCTTAACAATCCCTGATAATCCGCCGAGGCGTCTGAAAAGAAGATGACTATGGGACCTTCTAATTTAAATTAATGTTTGAAGTACCACCGATGGGTGGTTCCTTCCCAAGATTTTCAAGTGTATATGAAATACACAACTTATTGTATTTATTATTTTGTACAGTTGTAAATTACATTAAATAAATAAATAAAAAAAAAATCATAAGTATCTTTCTCAAATATATTCAGATTGTTGAGCTGAATGAAGGCCTACTTAAAAGAGTCAGTAACTTAGTAAAATAAAAATCACGACAATACTAATAAATATAACAAGAATTTAAAAATAAAGTATACATTTCTGAAACTTCGAAGTAAGCCTGCTTGTTCTTAAGTATTCGTAGAAACAACTAAAATATGTTAGTTTTAATCTTGCGTGCCCATTTAATCGTTGATGTGTTTCTGTGATTACATTTTCCAAACCAGGAATTTAGAGTGAACTAATTGTTGTCTTGGCAATCAGCCACGGCCTACTTGGAATGTTCCAATTTTAATTCCTGTACATTTTTAACAGAAATGAAAGTCCGCTTACAGCGGACTGAGCTCAATGTTTTTATTTTACAATATTAGTTTTTATAAAAGATATTCAAACAAATTAAATTGGTACTTTAATTGATTTTGACAAAGCCCTATTAATAAAATAATATATATAAAACTCGTCTGTCTTTTATGATAATATTTCGTTAGTTTTTCAAGAAAATATGGTTGGATTGATTTCGACTAAGCGTTTTTGCTTTATTGAGCCGTGAAGAGGTTTTGTGCAATGCCAATCGTCAATTGTATCCTTAAAACAAAATGGCAGAGGTTCAAAAATCTTGATGGTTTTTCCATTTTCCAAAAAATCCGATTAAGGCCAAACTTGTTATTGGTTTCTGGTGGGGGGAACTAGTTCGGCGTGATTCATTTCTCAAGACCACCGAGAAATAATTATTGACTGCCCCAGATGAGAATCGGACCACAATATACTGATTAAATCGCTCTGGGACCCTCTTCCCTCGTATTGTTGTTAATCAGAGTTGGAAAATGTATTTAGGAACGTTAAATTGTTATTCACAATCTTTAACCTAAATGGTGGACGTACTAAACTTAGGTTTGGTTGTTGTTTGATCAAAAAGTAAGATAAATACTAGAAGACTAAAAGAGCTATTTATGTCCAATAGTTCTGGAAATATAGCTTTTTAAAAAGCAAAATTTATTAAAAATCTACTGAAAGATTAGTAGTTAGTTAATTTATTTTGAGAAATCTATATCGCAGGAACTATGTGACGTCCAGATGTATATTAGAACTGAAATTAAAGCTAGTTTAATGGACTATAAAGAAGTTTATGGCCATTACCTTCGTAGGAATAGTAGTTTTCATGATATTTGCTAAAATAAATTGATTTATAGTTGTTCGGACAATAAGTTTGATTTATGAAAAACTTCATTTCAGAAACCATTGGACGTACAGATGTCTGCCAGCGCTCAAATTAAAGCTAGTTAAATTTAATAAAAAATAGTTAATTATGTTTATCTTTGTAGGAATTGTAGTTTTTTTATGATATTTGACAAAATAAACTCACAAAATGTTAATTTCTAGTTCGTATAAAATGTTGGATTTTTGAAAAAGTATATCTCTGGATCCATAAGACGCACATATGCCTGCCAACACCCAAAATAAAGGAAATTTAACTTACTATAAAGTAGTTTATGACACTATCTTCGGAGTAGTAGTTTTTATGATATTCACACATGAATATAAATTTGGCAAATGAAAATTTGTCCGAACAACTATAAATCTATATATTTTAGCAAATTTCTTGTAAACTATTACTTCTACGAAGATAAACATCATATACTATTTCATAGCTCATTAAAATAGCTTTAATTTGAGTGCTGATAGACATCTGTACGTCAAATGTTCATTGAGATATAATTTTTTTAAAATAAATTCACTAACTACTGATCTTTCAGTACGTCCCATTCAACATTTTTATAAAATGTTGCTATTTAAAAAGCTATATCTCGAAAAATATTTAACGTAAATAACTCTATTAGGACTCATATTTTAGCAAATTTACTCTTCTTTAAACGACGTTCCCTTAGGTTTTCTTGTGTTGTTCCTACTTTTTAAGATATAGAGCTCCGAATGATTTTTTTTTATCGCTTTGAAACAGTCGCGATTTTTATTCCCCCTACCTATACTTGGTAGACTCATCAATTTTGGCTATTAATTATACATAGCTTTCATTAAAGTAATCAAAAGTTGGGATGAGATAACTGCCTTTTTTCTCCTCTTGGGCTCTTGTACTAGCTGGTCTATCTTAGCCCTAGATATTTGAAGCTTTCTACTATCAAAAACGGTTTGTCGTACATGCAGACCATATCGGTAGGGTGGTTTTTTGCCTTACAATCAAATATTTTGTTTCAGGGATAAAAATGAAGGCTTACCTCTAACTTGTTAAAAGTATATATTAAATATTAAAAAATTTATATTACTTTATTTACTTAATTATTACTTAATTAACTTTGAAATATTTATTTCTTTAAATTATTTATTTCTTCCATTTGTTTTCCTAACATTTGTTTTCTAAAACAATAAAGTATCCCAATGATATGAAGATAAAAATAACAAGGAGTAATTTTAACAAATAAAACTGAAGAAGCAAATGTAGGTGAAAGTGAAAATCGTCAGTCATATCGTTAATTATACATCAAAAGTATACTGAGTGAAATACTAACTTGTACAATAATAAGGGACTAGTACAAGGGACTAATCAAAATTTTGTTAATAATTTATTTCTTAGATACATGCTATTTTAAAAAATAAATAAAATTGCAATAGAGTTATGGATTATATTTTCAATATTTTAAAAATACAAATGTTAATTCTAAAATTGCTAATATTTCGTTTGAGTTTACCAAAATATTGTATTATTTTAGATCTTATTTTCATCACATCTCTTTTTTCAAACCTACTTTAATCTCAACACTTTTATCCCAATGTATATTTTTAAGCATTTAAATGGCATTTATATATTATTTTTATACTATCTATACATAGATTATGAAGAAAATACTAGTATTTGGAATGTTTTTCCCTGTTTTATAAAATGAAAGC
Organism: Halyomorpha halys; assembly: GCF_000696795.3. Classification (NCBI taxonomy): domain Eukaryota; kingdom Metazoa; phylum Arthropoda; class Insecta; order Hemiptera; family Pentatomidae; genus Halyomorpha; species Halyomorpha halys. Next base: position 147,131 of record NW_027113649.1, on the reverse strand, counting down.
AACATTCCAAAACGTAACATTAGATTATAAACAGTATTTTTTTTCTTTCTAAACAAATCTTATGGTAAATAAGAACAAACGTATAACCACATGAAACTAAACCCAGTGAGATCAAGATGAGTCGAATTTCGCTCTAGCAATATCCTTTTCAGTATTGAAGGTCAGTTTTTTTTTTTTATTCTTCGCCCACGGCAATGCAAAGAAACCAAATATGTACATGCAAACAAGGAGTGGTACCTCAGAGGTATAAAAGAAATTCGAGGATACCAAATTCGTTTGGGATGAGGTTACCTGATGCAAATGGAAGAGGGAACGGACCCCGTGAATAATCGGTAAACCGAATATTTTAACTTTTAAGACGGAAACGTTAAAAGTTTAGGTAACAAAAGCCGATATGGAAATACTTTTAATTCCCATTGTAATGTCTATCAATAAATTTGTTTAGTTTTTTTAACTGACATTAATTCACGTTGTATAAATTAATTTTAAAACCTATAATAATAAATATAAATAAACGTAAACATAATAATCTCTGTAACATAACATAACCCCAATTAAAATTGGGGAATTTAACTCTTTTATGTTTTAACTCAAGTAATTAATCATAAAGGTACAATTTATTTAATAATATATCATCATTAAATTATTATTATTTTTTAAGTGAGGTTTTTTGACTAACTATTAAATCAAATAGTGTTGAGATATTTTATATATTATTTTTATATAGAACTGATCGTAGTAAAAATTTTCTATTGCTATAAAAACATATTTTTATTGCTTAAATTATATAATGTATTAGAATGAATAATGACAAAAGCAGATAAATGTGAGGAAGCAAATGAATGTAAATGTTAGATAAAGTTATTCCGTAAAATTATTTCTTAGCTTTGTAGTATATTATAATTATGTTACATATCAATTCAGCAATGAATTATCTACCCACCGTTTGATTTATTAAATCTATCATATTTATAGTGATTTTATTAATAATTTAGTAGTGATACAGATTACTGTGGACTTATATCAATTAAAAAGTTTGTTTCTTTTATGGAAAATTAAAATATTTGAAACGTTTTTCAATTCTTGCAATTTTTTTTTTTTTAAATTGAAGCTAAATTTAAGGATATTTTTAAACCTATAAGAGATGATGGGGGTATTAAAATATGTTATTTGTTGTCATAAAGAAAACATAGACATTAGGCTAGACACATAAATAAAAATGTTATGAAAAGTTGGATTATTATGGTATTTAATATTTTGATTTTTCTAGCGTTATGCGAGTGAAATTTAATTGTTGGCTTTCCAGACATGGTTCATTCTTTGTTTAAGGCTTTCGGCGTGATCAAAGAAAGCATTTGTATTTCTAGGGATTGTATTATCCATTTTAGAAGATATATTCATTATCGGGGTGGTTATCTAACCGGCTAATTGGTCTAACCGGGAGTGGTTATCAGTTGATCGATAGTTTTAATTATTAATTGTTGACTAGGGTGCCTAGATTAGATTAGGATGACAATCATGTTTTAATTATATGTCGCACCTGTCGTCATTGATGGAATATTGTTTACATCATTTGAAATTTAACACATGAGGGTTTTGGTCTGTTTATAGTCAAAGTATATCATCACCAAGGCTGGATTTATTACTGAAGCCTCCTTAAAAAAAAAAATCCGTAAATTTTTAACTTGGAAACATTAACGATCTCATCTGAACATAAAAAATATGGCGCGATGCGTGCATCAAACAACTTTCACTTATTGCATTACTAAGAGTGTAAATCCTCCGTCGTTCCAAGAACGCGACAAATTCTTTACTATCACGTTGTCAAAACTTCTCCTTTTAGTACAAGAGCCCAAGATAAAAAAAAAAAAAAAAGCCAGTTGTTTCTCCCCAGTTTTTGATTACTTTAATTTATAATTCATTATTTTCCCTTCCGAGGTCATTATTCTTTAATCTCAGATCAGACTTCAGATCAAAGACCAGTCATGTTTAAAAATGTGTTTTTCCATAGAAAACTCAAATCAGAATTTTTTCAAAGTCACAAAACTTTCCATAACTACATTTTCACACAGATAACCGTTAAATACTTATATCATTTTAATTAATAATATAAAATTTAATTATTTGAACCTCATAATTGAATTTCTTGAAGAGCCATGCCTCAAATTACTTATTGCAAACTGCCTTTGTAAATTTATCCTGATATGGAAAGAAATGCAATTACCTGAGAACTAAGCAAACAAAGACCACTACCTAATATATTTATCAATTTTGAAAAAAAAAA
>NW_027113649.1:116038-144778 GCF_000696795.3 Halyomorpha halys | reverse complement strand
ATTATACTCTTATTTAATTATGATTCCAGAAAGATGCCTCTACTCGACACATGTTGTGGACTCTCTTTAAAAGTGGGCTCTGTCATTACTGGTATATTAGGCATGGTAAGTTCTCTCATTAAAATTTACTGCTTAAGATTTATTTTGAATTTATTAATAATTTTGGCATTGTGTAAAGTAAATATTTTAACAGATACAAAATTAAGGCAATTTAGTTTAACAAAGCAAATCAATAAAGAAATATATTATTTTAAAACTATAGTATTCATGGAAAAACTGATTTAAAACTAACTGACATTTTTACTCACATAGATCAATTTTCACTTAAGGTTGTTCCATTTTACTCATGATTTCTGTCACAATGTTCTTGGACCCAAAAATGGTTACATATATGAAAATCCTTAATATTCAATTACAATACATAAATTTGAAGTTTTATGAAAAATAATGTGGTTTTCTTGTATAATTCTTTCGAAAATCATATCAAAACAACTGATTGAGATTGGTGTCACTAAAGTGCAGTTTTTGTAAACTAACCTCCTCTTAATTTGTGACATTTCTTTCTGAAACACCCTATAAATTTTATAAATAGGCAAGTGAAAGTAAAAACCTAATTTAGATTTACTTTGTTCTAGATCCATATTAAATAAAAATGTCCATTTTAATGTATTCTACTTTCATTTCAATAGCAATTATGTATGAAAAAAATATCTTTTTTTTTTTTTATAGAATTTATTTTAATATAACAGTTATATGATTCTGGTGGTTATTTTCTTATATGACAACAGGCTTAATTTGCAACAGCTATTGATTTCCAGGTTTTTATAATTAATATTATAAAGTGGTACCAAGTCCCCTTACTTAGGTATAAATGTTTTGCTTCACTTTTTGAAAAAAATAAATATATTGAAATCAACACAAAGTAAAATAGCAACTTTTTATTTTATTCATACTATAAGGAAGCTGAGGTATAAATTTCAGACTTTAATGTCTCCTATAAGTTGTTCAAAAATGCAAATTCAAAACATCCAAAAAAAATACAAAGCCTGGTGTAAAGTAACCCATTTTTTTAATAATACTGTTTTTATCACATGATTATGCAATATAATTACAAGTTGAAGTCATCACTGTACAATGCATTCATCTACCCAGATGAGGAAATGGCATAAAATTGAATAAATAAATAAATAAATTCATAATGCTTAATTTCAATAAAGTTTAAAAGAATAAACCTAACAGAAAATTCAAGGATGTCATAGAACTATAAAAAAAAAATCCTCCATTTCTGATAATGTTATAATGAAAGGAATGTTGAAAAAAAATAATAAAAATGGTACCTATAATGGAAAATAAATAATACCTTCAAATTAAATAAGATGAATTAATCATAAATTATAGATGCAATTTATAAATGAATCCTTGATTATATTAACTTATCACATACATAATTTTTATATTTTAAAATGGCTATGCATTCATGTTATTTTGCTACATGAAAATTATTTATTTTCTTATGCAAATAAACTAAATTAATTTTTTTTCAGTTAATTGGAGCAACAACACTAATATTTGTTCTTATCTCAAATGTAAAGATGCGTACTATACTTATTGACACATTACCTCCAGAAATAGGTAAGCATATATTTTATTATTAATATAATTTAAGTTATTTTTGATCAAAGCGTGAATGCAAACCTAAGGTCCTCAATCCATTGTTAAATATTTAATACTGAATCCAGGATTCTTCAAGAGTTCTGATGGTACTTTTTTTGTTTTACAGAGGTTAAAAATATATTGCTGCTTTGATTCCACAGTCTGACAAAAAGAACTTTTGATTTTTTTTTAAATTGGACATATTCCATACAAAGTACAGTGGATTGGGGTTACATTCTCCTATAGACTGTCACAAAGCTAATAGGTTTGTCACAAAGTAACCCCATTCTACAGTATTAGCATTCTATAGTATAAGCATTAAGTGTTATAAGATTATATTTAATGATATTTTAAATCAAAGAGTATTCATCACTTTTTATTGCCATTTTAAATTTTAATATTGAAAATTCATTTTGGTTGGATGATGGTAAAATAAAATATTTCTCTGAAATTTAAAGTAGTATTTATAACTTTTAATATCATCACTTATAAATTGTTTTGAATTTTTATAAAACAATGTAATAATTAATAATGTATTAATACCAGAACAACCAATAATTAAAAATACAAAGTTTAGTGGTATACCATATTTAAATTTAAATTTTAATGAAGAAAAATATAATTTTTTTTTTTATTTCATAGTTTTATCTTTATTCTCTATTTTTCCATATTAATAATATGACCTTTTTTTATCAATTTTACACAAATTTAAAGATATTAGTTATTATTACATGGTTGGAGTCTTGAAAAAATAATGAGGCTGTGTTGTCCTTTTTGTCTCTCTGGGCACACAGGTTAAAACCAAGAAGGATGGTTAATTAAAATTACACTTTTTATTTATTTTTTTTCATTTATTGACTGTTCTTAATCATATGTATATTACTCTTATTGATATATAATTTTATTTACAGTTAAAATTATTATTGCTATTAACCTGGTCATGACTGTGTTTATCTCTCTGTTGCTGATCGTTGGTGTCTTGAAGGTATGTAATACATGTTGATTTCTATGATTTATAAGTTAGATTTAAATATTTTAAAATATTAATTATTGCCAATTTTTCAATAATTAACATTTATTTATGTGATACAGTAGTCATTTGCTTAATAACTAACCAAAAAAAGAAACCTTATGAAATTATTTAATAAGTTATTTAAATTATTATTGTCTTCATATTTTTTTTTTTTTAAATCTTGATTCAAAGTTTAAACTAGTAATTATTTGTGAACTAAAAATATATTGGTTTGTTTACAATTTTATAAAGAATTTTTTTTGTATTAACTATTTAATTTTTTTATTATAGCATTAATAGAAAGTGGTGATTGTATCAAAAGAATTTACATTTTAAGATTTAATGCATCCATCAGATGTTAAGTATAAGAATTGCTTATGTGTAATATTTGTTTGAGAAAAAAAAATTATCTAAATGATCTTATTATCTAACTTTTTCATTTAATTTAGAACATTTTCAAACTAAATCAATAACTGTTAAGTTAAATAAAAATCTTTTCCAATTAACTTTTTAAACCAATCCAATGCTTTTTAAGTGTAGAATGAGACACCATATATCTTATGAAAATGTCAGAAAATTAAAAATTTGTTTTGTATTTGTAAGGAACCAATTGTTATGGCAGTTAGCCATTTCACAAATTTAAGATAAGGTAAAATATTTAGCCGCCAAATGAAAGAGGTACTTCATGAAGGGTTGTTCTTTGAATCAGCTGAATAGGCTTTTCTAAAATAAATGAGTGGATAGAAAAGAAGCCTTTTGGCTAACTATACTGCAAACAAGTTTGGTAAGAATTATATTACCCACAGCTTCATTAATAGTACTTGAATGTTGCACTAAATGAATGATTGTAAATGAACCAAAATGATAAAAAAAAACTCTTAATTGACTAGAAAACTATTTATTTGATTAATTTGTTCATGATCCAAATAACTTGGTTATATTTATTTTTAGTTTGGTTAGTTTAGGTTTTTTATTTTATTTTTATTGAACCAACAGACTAAATACAGCTAATAGTCATCATTAGTTTTAACATAGTTTACCAAGTGAAACTTGGCCACTATTTAATTTTTTAGCCAAATGTTGTTTCCAATTGTTGTGTTCTGAAATATTTTTTACTCTATTTTTTTTCTCAGAGAAATAGATGGATCATGCTGCCTTGGGTGATTCTCGCCATCATGCTAGCTATTGGACTAGCAATATCCATCATATACACTGCAGTTGTTTTCTTTATTCATAAGGAAGTTCTTTCTGGAACCTTGTGGATTATAATTGGGTTTTTATCTATTGGTGAGTACGATTTTATTATAAAAGTAATACTTTTATTATATAAGATACATTGAACAAAGCAAATAATTATTTAAGAAAATGTAATATATGACCAAATAATTGTTAAACTGAAACTAATGCACAATTTTCTTTTAATCAACTTTTAGTTTTGAGATAGCAACACGTGCAAAATAGTGATATCCAATTATTCTATTGAGTTATGGTAATGATTTTTGATCTTATTCTTTGGCATCCTCACAACTTGAAAATAAGTGATCCCATCTCCATTGAATCTAAAAATAAAATTTCTTACAACCTTTTATTTTTTTTATTTTGAAAAATTAGTCTATGTTAAAAGTAAAATATATATTTCAAAATAAACTTGAACATAATTAAACAAAACAAACCACAATTTTTACTTTTGTATGTATTGCATCCATAATACATTTTGGTTCAAATAATCAAATATTTTTAATTGGTCAGACATTGCATGAATATCATCTGCAGTCTAGCTCAAAAACAAAAAGTTGTACAAAAAAAATTTATAAATGAAGGTAGACATATGCTTGAGTTGTCACATTAACTTTTTTGCTGAAGTAATCTTTCTGGAAATACCAGTTCATATAATCAGCTTTGTATTTTTTTACAGTTTTCTCAAAACTAGCTTCAACAATTTTCATTAAATGAGGTTAGTAAATGCATAATTAAATGGCTTTTAATACCAACCAGGTATTATCGTGATGATAATCCTTAATCCTGTTGTATTGAAATAATCTAACTAGGCTTAAATACCGAATTTTCAAAAAAGCTTCCTCTAAAGTACCTTTAATTTTATTTATTTCAAATAATTTACCATCTCTCATTGTGAATAGTGAAAGTGATATTTTCTCAGATTGAGAACAAACTTTCAGAAATAACAACAGTAATATAGATTTATAATTAACTGTTTGAAAGCCAAAAATTTTAGAAAAAGTAATATTCAACATACCTAGTTATAGAAATTAATGAAGAATGATGAAAACTGCATAAATATACTAAATACATAGATAAATGTATTGATATTTCTATGATCTTTGACAGTAATTAGCTTTTACTTTCACTTGCCTGTATGTCAAAATACAGTAAAGGGAAGTATTGTCATTATTAAAAATAAAGAAATTGGAATGGATTCTGGATAATCCTTAAGTTCATTTGTAAGTAAGAAATCCTCTCAAAGTCTTACATGAAACAATCATAGAAAATATCAATGGAGGCAATATGAATGTATTGCTCCACAAATTTAACAATTGTATGTTTTTATGATTATTATATATACTGTAATATTTATTTCTTTTACAATCTCATAGAAGTTGATTAAATAAGAATATTACTTTTGTTTCAGCTATCTATGTCTACCTATGGTTTGTGGTCTATAGCTATTACAAGCTTTTAGAAGAGGAGAAAGGAAGAGGACCATACGGCAGACCACCGCCAAGATATCATTAATCCCTTGAATCATATATTACTAAAAGTGATTGGTTCCGAAAAGAAACCCAGCCAGTACTGCATGACCTGCATGATGGTATTGCTTGGCAAATGATGGAATATTATCACGAGAGGGATATTTAAAATAATCAAGCTTTATATTTTTTTGTTCAAATTAGGTAATTATCTATAAGTACAATGAAGTGATTAGAGATGAAATATTTAAGTAATTACCAAAAATTTATACAAAAATAGTTTCTAAATAATATGAATCCATAACTATTTCCCAAAGCACCATTCTTGAGATGTGGTATTTTACAGCATTTCAAGTAATTATTTCTAAGTTGCATATAATTATGAAAAGTCTAGATCCATTTTTTAACATTAAAATGTCAGTATTATTTGTGAAATTTTATCTGTTATCATGTACATTTAATGTATAAATTATAAATATATAATATAATTAACTGTTATAAAGAGATAAACCAATTTATTAACTTATTGATGAAATTTTGAAAGAATCTGTTGTATTTATCATTACTTATCCAGTACAAATTTTATAGAGTTGTGTACACTTTAATTTTGCTTTATTCAACAATAATTTAAAAATATATTAGCTAAGGTTACCTTACATTTCATAAAAATGTATGTATGTAAATGTTATAATTGTTATTTTTTTCAAAGATATAATTTATTAATATAACTATGATTTTTTATTTATTTATTTTTTTATGTTTTATCCTCAAGTACAACCAAATAGTAGTATGGTACAACCGAATAGTAGTACAGTACAAAAATTTTTCTTTTAAAAATCGTCACAGTTCAGTACTTTTTTAATGAAGTTTTAATATAGATTTTATTTTAATATGTTTCCCAGTCTTATATTTAAGTAAATCTGTGTGCTTTTAAGATCATGAAGCTTTTGATTTTTATGTTATGAATGACTGCTCTTGGCAGCCTTTACAGTTATCTGATTGTGCACTACGAAAAAAATGTATCAGAATGCTTTGACAAAGTTTCCAAAATGACCCATGCCCTTAGAATTTGTGGTAATCCAACTTAATAAATTTTCGAATTTCTATAATGGTTAGAATAAGGAGGTATCCTTGAGATAGCCATCCTCAATTATGGATAAATTTATCCATAAGAACTTCAAAACTTTTCAGAACTCTACAGTTAAAAGTGAGTTTTTTATACCAGCTTACAACTACAATTAAAAAAATATACTAATCTAACAAACCAAAATTTAACACCTATCAACAAACTTTCTAATACATTTTTCAAACTAATAAGAACTTATATCAAGAGCCTTAAATGGTTGGTTGTTTGAGACATGTTAGATTTCAAAAGATACATTTTACAATTTGATCAGTGTTGCTCAATTTACCTAAAAGTTTAAATTATTGAATATATTCTTCCCGTTTTAAATAAATGTTTCAAAGGTGAGATAAGACCGTCACTAAATCAGGGTTTAGGGAGGCAGGTTGGGTAGGAACAATTCCCTTTTACTATTTCTGGTATAATCATCTCCTTTGAGAGATTGTAGCTTATCATTTATTTCCCAATACTACTCACTATGAGTGGCTACCCTAGGGTATACGTTTGTTAGATTGTAAGGTTATAAAAAACTCTTGAATAACTTTAAACAGTTATAAATATATTGTCTTATATTTCAAATTTAAATTGCCCTAATAGAGTTTGATTCATTTGAATGTCCTTCTGATAACTCAGAAATTACAATATTAGTTGCCTTAGTGAAAAGACAATGTTCTTGGGTATTTTTGCTTCAAAACTTTTAACAAATCATGAATTTGCGAAAAATTTGTACATGATGAAAGAAAATGGAGTTCATTTTCGGTTTCAGAACACAAAAATTAGTCAAAATTTTATAAGCACTTTTTTGTAGCTCTATTATTTTGAATGTTTAAAGTCCTAATAGTGCTATTCCCAATTAGTTGTAAATCCTAATAAAAAAATAAGAAACTAACTATATCAAAGAGGTTGTTTGAGACATGTCAAATTTCAGAAGAGAACTTATGGTTTTATTTTTATTTATTGTAGATACACTGCAACACATAATGAAAGCATGGATTCAGCAGCAGATATCTCATATTTAAAAACAGGATTCCTATGCAATTGTATATTTTGTTTAAAACTAATTATCTTACATTAGATCAATGACCTATTCGAATCATGCATCAAAGCTATTACAGGTTGAATTTTATATTGTATATTTTTGACACTTTAAAGAATAATGCACAAAATTGTATATTTAAGGAAAACTGCATATTTAGAGGATTTTTACCAATTGCATTGCATAAAACATGCAGAATATTGATTTTTCAAGTGTGACCTCTTAGGAAACAAATTATTAAATTGAGGAAAATAAACAGGTCAGAATAAAATAATTTAAATTTGAAAAAATAATAAGGAAAAGTATTATAGAATTACATAGAAAAGGATAAAAAAAAAAAAAAAAAATACTGAAATCCTAAGAAACTGGAATGTTTCATAATGATAAGCTCAACATAGTGGGGGAACACTATGGGGTAAATGGTACCAATTATCTAATATTGACGAAAGAATAAAACATTTCTTTTCAAGGCATCTGTAGACATTCTTTCAAACTGTAGGCTTTTTGTAATAAGAAAATAGTAGGGCTGATTTACTTCTAGTGTGAGCAAAAATCAATTTTAGAGATCTAACTAAATGTTTGACAAATTTGGATAATGTTATGTAGGATAGTGCAAGGATATACAAATTGCTGATAAAAAATACATGGATCATTCATTCATCTTTTTTTTTGAAGATTTTATTTCAAAAACATGTACATCATCTTTACAATTTAATATGATTTAAGATGTTGACAAATGTAATTATATTAAGGTATAGGCTTTGTTAATGCCAAACAGCAAAGCAACACACTGCTTAAGATTGTTTCAAATAAAACATATTATGTAATTCATAAACTACCAAACACTTTTAATTTTGTGCCATAATGGACTGTACCATTTCTCCTATATTTAGTTTTCTATATGGTAAAGCTATGACTTATTACATTCATTATAATATATTATTAACTTGCTAAGATTTAAGAATGTTACACTTTATATGGGGGCACAAGTCATGATATGTTTCGATTATGGTGTTTTTTTATTCATCTATGACCTGTTGTGCTATTTTAAATAAAGAAGGCTAGAGACATTAATGTCTACCATTCATCACAAATATACCGCACAGTCAAGGCCATAGACTTTATGAATCCTTGAACACCCAACAAGGTTGGTAAGCTACAGATTGCAGAGCAGAGCTAGATTCAAGCATCTATTTACTTTTTTTTTTTTTAGCAATTATTCAACATTGTATTGCATTATCAATTAATATTTCAAAAGAGGCAAGTTATATTAAAATACAATGCAATCTGTAGGTATAATCCTTTGCCAATGTAGCAGTCCATTACTAATAATTTTTATTTACAACATAGAGTTATTCTAATAATGACCCACATCCCACGCTGTCACAAAATCAAAATTACAGACTGATTCATATAACAAATACTCAATTTGAAATAATAAATAAATAAATATAAATTTATTGAATAGATAGTATAATCAATATTGTTAGATATTATAATTATTACATAATCAATATAAAGATAGTACTTGACTTAGAATTGGTTAATCACAAACAGCGTGAGTTGGACTCATCTCTGATTCATTGACTTTTCTACTTTTCACAACAAAAGACAATTAGCTAAATATAAACATTTATAGATCCTAGCCTAATTCTGATATGTACGTTTGTCTGATGTGCATTATCTCCTTTCAAAAGATAATGCCCCTGTAGCATTTGAGCTGAATTTTTAAAAATGTTAATTTGTCTTAAAATTGTTGCATGTTAATTCTCAATGACATGCAAACATTAATGGACGGATAAATTCCACAGAGCTGTCTATACCCCTATCTTGTTCTAACTCGTACCAACAAAATCTTTTTACTTTCTTATTTATCATTGATTGTCATTTTAACATGAATATATATTTTTCTTGTAAAAATGGTGCAATAAATTTAATGTGCAAATATCTCAAAATTTTCAGCAACAAAATGTATATAAATATAATATAGACGGTTTTGTTTGGTCTGAGTAAACAAGGCACAGTATAGCCGAGTGCTCTGTGTACAAAATATGGCTAAAAGCATAGTTCGCAAAGTTCTCTAAGACATCGCAATAAAATGGATTAGCCTATGCAATGTCAAGCATGTTAAACAGCCAAAAATAACTTTACCATCGACCTGCTATTATTAACAGTATAAATCTTAATTATATCCTACATTTTTTTTTTTTTCTGACATCACATAAGACATACACACAAAAAGCAAAGTTTAAACTATATAACTATTATACTAAAATCTACGATAAATATATTTGGTTAACATCATAACCTTAAATTTAAATAGAATACAACAAGTTAACTAAAGACTCTTTGGGAGGTAAACATGTACATATTATCGGATTTTTTATGTTAAAGCAATGATGCCTCAACAAAATCTTTGGTAATACGAATATTTCATGAATAAAAAATAATTATATAACAATGGGTCTTTAAAGCTCCCAATGTAACAAAATATATTATTTTTATCATACATGAAAACGATATATTAACCTAAATTACATAAATATTTTAAATTTCTTCTAGAAAAAAGGGGCATTTCAAAAGTATGAGCCTCGATTCTGCCTCTCAGAACCAAAATTTCTAAAAGTTAATGTTCGTTAAATGTTTAGAAATAGTTATCAAAATTCTAATAATTTTTGGGTCTTATACCACTGTATATTATCATTAACTATTGGAATGTATTTCGACAGACCCGGTAAGGCAGCTAGTGAAACAAACAAGAATTTTTCAATAATTTTTAACAAATCATATACTAAAGAATTATCTTCTAATGCTTTTATAAAGCAAAATATAATGTATGCATTTGTTAGTTTTCTAAACTTATAAATCCTACTATACAATCAATTTACACATATAGCAAAATAAATAACTTGCAACTGAACTATACTTGCAATTAGTACCTACAAAATCATCCGTAAAACTAATTAGAATTATTTACATCATTTTATTACAACAATCTAAACTGATACTTTGGTCTTGCTGCATTTTTACCTCAAGGTATTCTGCACATTAAATAATGAAGAAAATTAGAAATAACTTCAGTCTCCTAGAGTTAAAAAAAAAAAAAAAAAGGAAAAAGAAAAAATAACTAAAATACATAGAGGCATCCCAATCATAATATAAATAAAGCCATTTACTTCAAGCTAAATAGATAGAAAAAATATTTGCATAGAATGATATTCATTTTAGCATTTAAAAAATTCTTGTCTAAAATAATTTTTAAGAAGATAAAATGCGCTTTTTTTTTTTTGCTTTTTTTTAAGTACACACGTACAATAAGAAAGTAAATAACTATATACAATATTATAGTCGCAATTTGTTCATATCAATATTCTTATTGATATGATCTGATATGTATGGACCTTGATATATATAATTTACATTAATATTATTTGAATTTTATTGCTATAATAAGATTTATTTTATCAATTGCAAAATAATTTTTAGAAATATGAAAAACAATATGCTCAGTGTTATACAATTATCTTCTTATACACAAATAATATATATATTAAATTTATATATATTTATATATATAGATTTATTTATATCTATTATAAAGATTTAAGGAAAGGGCACTGTAAACGATGCTTAAGTTAATCTACTTTTACATTAGAAAACCATTTTACCTCCCTCCCAAGAAAATAAAACAATATAGAAATTTGCTATATTTTCCAGATAAGAATATTACTACAACTTCACCTAATGCTACAAGTTTATTAATTATTAATTAATCAGAAATATTGCATTATCAATATCTACTCATATAGTACATAAAAATGACACAACTATTAAATCAGTTATAAATAGTACAGGCCTCAGTTTTTGTAATCAAAATCAGTAGTACTAATATTTCTGGTTATAGCCATCGACCGAATTACCATATCTTAAATAGCAATCAAAGGGCACCTTTGGTATTTTTATTTTTAGATTTTTTTTTTGTTTTTGTTCTTTTTTTTTTGAAGAGGGCAATTGAACAAGCATGGAGTCCATCATGATTTCATGCTTTGAACTGTTACAGAAAAATATATTTTAAAAACATTTACACTAAAAAGTATAGAAACTTATAAAAAAATGAATTTTTTTTTCTTTTCATTTTACTATCTCAGATAAATCTTATTGTCTATCTTGGTCCAATATATATTTGTATTTATAATAAACAATATAAAAATAATTTAACAAAAACAATAAGTGGAAATATGCAATTTGGGTGTAGTTAGAAATATATCCTAGCCAAGATAAACTTTAAAAAGGCAAGATGAAGGTGAATCCATGTTTGCATTGCCCTGCTAGCCTTGCACCGGTTCGACGGTCCCTCTCTCCCAATGTCAGGTATTAGCAATGTGTTGTGCTGATGGCATGTAATTGTAATTAAACCTGTCCATTTTCTTCGATCCTACTGGATCCCTGCAATTAAAGAGGTACATTTAATTACAAAATTAAAACATTTTGGAGAAAATAAAGAGAAGGCATTAATATAATGCCATTATCTGCAAAAAAGAAATTAATAAGTTAAACAAGTTTATCTTCTTTGGAATATTTTTTAAAAGTTTTAAACCAAGAAGGTTTTGGCTGGTCTTATAATTTTCAAAACATAGAATTTATATTATTCTCGGAACAATTAAAATTAATGAAACTCATATAGATTAAAATATACCGAATAGGATGCAGGTAGCAGATTTGTATCACGTGATACAATAGTAAAGTCCTCATATGTTTATTTCAAATTCTGAGAACAGGTTCAATAATGATTCATTTAATTCACTTTATGCCTAAATTATCCCTAAATAGAAAAATTGTGATGAAATTAATGAATAGATTTGAAAACTATAAAAAATCTGAACAAGAAATAATATATTGTGTATGTAAATTAAAAGGATAGGGAGAGAGAAAAAATAGTGTGCGTTGTGACAAAGATTACAAAAAAACAAAGAAAGAAAAGTATTCAACATAGTATAAGCATTCATTATACTAGGAAAATTGAGAAAATAATGCTAATAAACCAGAATATCCTTATAAATGAAATAAAACTAACTAAATAAATGGGCTGCCACTGTATCTAAAATTAATATGCATTAAAAGACAAAAAATATTGCAACCCTTTTCCGATATATTGAAAACCCTTTTGTTCAATCGAGTATTCCATGTTTAAAACCAATTTAAAATCTATTACTACTGAGTCAATGTGCACAAGGTTATTATTTTAAATTTTTTATGATGAATATGAATTATTTAGTTGGGATATATAAAAATTTCTTTATTACTTTAATGTTTCAATTTATTTATTTTGTATTGTTATCAGTTTTGAGTGACAAATGTATACTTAGAAGTTAACATTAATAAATAATACATATTTTACTTTATTTATCTTTAAAATTTGAAAATCTGGTAAAGATAAAAAAATAAAAATAAAAATTAAGTTAAATATTATAAGCCCATAAAATGATATGAATAAACAGCAACTTTATTAATTTTATTATTAACCTAAAACTAAAAAATATGGTAATATAAGAAAAAACATAAAAACTATCTAAAAGGTTATGATGTACTGAAATTTTTTATTTATTTATTATTATTATTTATTTGTGTAGAGAAAAAATATATATGTATGTACACAAAAGACTGATGGGACTAACTTGTTAATAGATGTTTGTGTATGATAATATTCCACAAAAATTATTGAAAAATTTCAAAGTGAAACATAGTAAAAAAAAAAATTAAGCAAAAGTGTGTAGTATGAGAAACTTAATAATTATGTTGCATTTTATGTAATGACAACAACCAGTTCTCATGATCTATCAAACGAGGAGCATCATGATCCAACCACCCAAACAATAGAAAGGTACTCACATAAAAGATGGCAGAACTAGAAGTGGATCAAATGAATCATCTCCAATCTCCATACCTGAGATATACAGTTACACAAATAAATTAAAGTAAAGTGAAAAACACAAAAACGACCAGCAAAAACCTTTCTTAAAGTAATTATCAAGTGAAATAGTTATAATAATTAAATTAAAATATTAAAAAATCTAATTTTAGATATGCATATAATATAAATATAGATTATAGTCAATTCAAGCATATGCTAGATAAGTAAAATATAACATATAATCAAACATTTAAAATCATGCATTCATAATAAATGTTGAATACATGCACCAGAATAATGTTAACAATTCACTATTCACTATAAAAAAAAAAAAATAATGACATAACATAATATGAAAATATTTTCAATTCACATTGAGCAGAACCTCCTGTTAAATTAACTGAAAACAAAAATCAAAAGAAAAAAAACGCATTAAAAATTCTTTTATTTCCAAATTTCTTATTAAAAGCGAAAAAAAAAATAAAAAACTTTTAAGAAATAAACATCAACATTATCAATAACATAATATGCTATTGTCGTATCTGGTTACATAATTATAATGAACATTCAACAACAAGCACATTTTAATAATAATAAACTGAATAAGATATGAGTAACTAAAGGAATTGTTTATGGGAGTACAAAAAGTCAGATAAATATAACAAAAATATAAATAAACAGAAAATACATCATGCTTAAATAAAAAAGTATATATTTCTGTCTAATGTTTAGTTTAAAATAATTGCAGAATTAACAAAAAAAAAAAAGGTAGTTGAAAACAATTGTTAAATGTATTTGAAGTAACAAAGTATTAGTACTTAATTCAGAAGACTTTTGATTTTACTGATAAAAAAACATACTTTTAAGATTTTTTTCTTTTTAAATCAAAATCAAAATTATGTACACGGTTCTTACATTAAATAGGGTGAATCAGTTCACATAAAAAAAATTACCACGATCATTTCAGGCAAAAAAATATTATATTGACTGTTTATTCATGTTTTACTAAATTATGAAGTATTGAAATTACTACAACATAAAGTAAGTATTTAATGAGGTAGGTGCTCAAGAAAATATATTTATATATATTCACAATAATCTTAACACTCTGGTATGATCTTATTTAACAGACTACTGAAAGTTCATCTATTGCAGCATATAAGTAAAACTAACAAGGTTTTGACTGGATCAGTATTTTTAGTTTGATTTTCTCATAAAAGAAATTTGTAAATTATTTTCAAATGTTAATAATAAATTCAAATAAGGTTTGAAATAAATTATTGTGAATGTTGAATCTACAAGAATAAAAAAACCTAAAATTTCAGTATTTTGCATATTAAAAAAAATCTTATATCATAAAACTCTTTGATCGTTAAATATCAATTAATGTTATTTAATATAATATTAAAATGGTAACTTTTCATTCTAAACTGATACACCCTACAAAGGTAATTTAAACAGAGTATCAAAAATTTAAGATTTTAATTAGGTATATTTCATTTAAAATATTACCTATGATCATGTATTTTATTTATACATCCAGATAAATTCTGCTGTTGATTTAAATTTTTTTATATTATTGAAAGATGTTCCTTGTAAGTCAGCACAAGCTGCTTTTGGATAGAAGATTGATACTTTGTTAATAGCCTCTATTAAACCTAATGAACTTCAACATCTACAAACCAGGGCTTCGAACCACTACCAAACTGAAAATAAAAATATAACTGTTTCTAAAACTAATTAATTCATTTTTCTCAAAAAAGACCATTGACAGCGACAAGGAGCAGGAGCCACAGCAAGTAACACAAAAATAGTTTGAAAAGGGCCTGGATTGGGAAATTCTAATCATTCAATATTGTTCTTCTTCCTTCCCCTCCCTCTTCTCCAATGGTCCATTAACGCTAAATTAACAAACCAATAAAACTATATAAAGCCATAATGTCATAGCCTTTAAGGTGATCTATTAGCATCTTATAAGAGTAGATTTCAGGTGGTATAATAAGTCAGGAAAGGGAACAGTCATACAGTTGGATTGAGTAAAGATTCAACTGGTTTAAGGAGTACAAGTGTCTTATATAATATCTAGCCATTAACTGTTTCATAGAAAAGAAAAGAAGCTCCCCAGAATATAAACACTATTAGCACCCCTAATGGCAAATAATAAAACCTTACTTCTGCAAGCGACCTCTGTGGAGAGAAGAGATAGACTAAGGGGCATGAGAGAGCCATTTTCCCACAGCAAAATCTTATTTCTTTTTTCCATTGAAAATCACCTCACCACAGTAGAACATAGAAGGCATGGCTCCCTGGTAATCTAAGAGAAGGCTAGGGAGCAAGAGGAGAAGAGATCAAGGGAGTAGAGACAGCCAACGATCCAATACCATCAATGACATACCTGAGTATGTTCGGATTCAAGTCATTAGCAGTCTAATCAGAAATGATTTCTGTTGGCCAAACCCTCCACCACCCACCAACTAACATGTTGTAAATTATACAAAATATTTTTTTCTTCAATTGATGTTAATTTTCTTTCCATTAATTTCTCAAATACAGTCCACTTTATTTGGCTATTAAGCCCAACCAGCATTCTAAAGTGGAGTTACGCCTGACCCTAAGTTAGTTTTTGTGACCATTTTTTGGTTAAATTAAAACTTCATACATTAACACAACACTTACTTCTCAATTCTTCACTATTTGACAGTTTTTTCTAACAGCTCTGGATATAACATAAAATAAATAACAAAACAAAATACTTTATATCGTAATATTTTATTAGGCCATGAGAAAGAGCTTTTAGATTTTAACTTCAAAGACATTTCCCAATGTTATAAGTCATATGTAGACAGATTATATATTTTTTAAGAAAACCGGAAATGAACTTTTTTTCTCCAAAAAAGAATGAAAATCATAAATAGAATGGTAAAAAATCATGGTCGAAGCCCTGTCAGAAGCTAGTCAACACATGTCTAAGATCGTAGTTTATTACTTAACACTTAACATTAATTTACTTTTCATTAGATTTTAGTAACTTCATTAAAACAAGTATCTAAATAAGTCAAAAGTCAGCTGAACAGTAGTCCTTAAGTGAATTTTGGTGCTTTGAACTATATGGAGTTATGTCACATAATTGTGATGTGTTTTATGTCAATGGGAAGAGATAATTGATGAAATAAATAAATAAAGAATCTAATGACATGGCTGATATATTGAGCCTGTACCTCAGACATTTTGGTTTTGGCGTACTCAATGCGAATGGCACCACGATCTGAAGACAAAAGGAAGGATCCCTGGAGGGCGGACATAGCTCCAGAGGCAGCCTTCACATCTTTGAACTCGACAAATGCAACTGGTTTACCACCTTTGGAGTGAAGCCGGAGGCGACCAAACCCTGGCACGCTACGCATATTTTGACGAAACCATGTCACAGTCTAACCCCTTTCTAAACGCACGCGCACCCCCTAAACTCTCTCCTCCCTATGTGATACTTTTTTAAGTACTAAGTTTCTAGTTTTATCTTATATATTTGTCAAGCAGACTCTCTCTTAATGGAAAAACTTTAGTTATGAATAAATAGAAAATAATTTAATTAAATGAAAAGTAGATAATTTATAAATAATTTTGAACATTTAACTTTCCCCTGTACAAAAAATGTTTTTGAAACTTAAATGAAGTTCAGTATTGTAAGAATTTAATTACTGTACTACATTTAATTAATGAATATAAAAAAAAATAAAATTTAATTCTTTTGGTGATTATATGTCATTAAAAAAATATCTTTTCATTACTTTACTGATGCATTTTAATTCTTCATTTTATATAGTTGAATATTTTATTTGATAATTTAAATTATTTTTAAATGATAAATTAACCATTTAGTCATATGAATAATTAATTGACATATGTAAATGATTTAGCTTAGTAAAATGAAATCAAAAGATTTCATGCTTGGTTCACTCAAGTTCAAATAAATAAATTCTCTTGATGGTTTAAATTTCACTGATCAATGAGAAAAACATTTCTGAAGCAGGAAGAATTTTTAAAAATAGTTTCTGTATCAATCATGATTTATACTTAATATAATTTTAAATTTCTAGAGAAAATTAGTTCAATTTTTTCAACTTTTCTGGTATTGATGATAGGAAACCTCAAATATAACATTTATTATATTATATTATTATACATATTATAATAAGAAATCATAACAATCTGGAAGATTATTAAACAGAACGTTTTAGTCACAATACAGGAATAGAATCGGGGGAAAATGATATAGGAATAGACCTACAACTTTTTCCTCCAGTATTTTTTAATTAGATCAACTGGATAGTGTGAAGTATTTAGACCAATTTATATAGGACATCCACTAATTTATATACTAACATTGTTAAGTTAAAATAATTGATGGTTTTTATCAAATTACTTTTATGTTTAAATTTGTATAATTAGTTTTTTATGTTGTTTAGTAAGCAGTGAATAAAATTAGACTGGTGAAATAACATTTTCCATAAACCACAAACACTAATCATGGCTCTTTTTATATATCTTTTTAAAATTTCAGCCATTAAATATCTATAAATTAAATCTGAAATTTATAATATCATATTTAAGGTTTAATTTTCAATTTCGATGATGGATATGGGGCTCATATGGCTTAAAACATGTTCTGAACTTCATGTAGAAGAGAGTTTCTAATAATCTATGTTAAATTTAAAATTTAATGATAGTATGAAATTCTGATGAGATTTCAACTTTTATGTAGGACTAAACCCTTTTCCAAATCTTTTATTTGTTTTTAATTGAAAAAAAAATTAAAAACAATAAACAAATTGATTTACTTCATAATTTTCATAAAAATAATTATTAAATTTCATCATAATTTATTTAAATAAAAACTGGAGAGAGTCTACTCAACTTATATTTTGAACGATCACAAACTGGTTTTTTATTCAAACAATAATCACTATCTGAAAAAATCTATAAAATTTAAATATTTAATAAAATTTAATAATTAAAAAAAATCTAAATCAGATATCCCTTAGATTTATATTATTTTATTTATTTTTAAATAATCAGTATTACTTTATTAGAGATAGTAATTTTTATCTCAAATTCAGTTTACCTCACAGGCTTGACAAAAACATGCTCCTCTTTTTCTCATCCAGTAAGATCACTTTTTCAAAAAAGATCGTATAAAGCTCCATCTACCCACATGAACTTATGTCAAAATGAAAATATATATGTTTTAAAATAAATTGATATCTTAATTATTTAAAATTGATATATTAACATGAATGTATTTAATTTCTAACAGTTAACTTATTTGATGTTGATTTTTTTTTAACTGAAAGAATATTCTCCTATGGGATAGTTGGTTAAGATAGAGAAAATAAACTGAAGTATATGCTTTAAAACTGTTTGTGTCAAGTTTGAATGTGATCATATCTCACTGCTACCAATCAAATCATATAAAATTAATTGATAATATAACAGTTTACATTTTACTATTTTAAAGCTGAATTATGATAAGATTTGATAATGATATCGAAGTATAGGGGAAAATCATTAAATTAGGATAAATTTAAATAATATTAATATTTTGTAAACTACGTGACATTTTAACAACTTTTTATTTAACGAAAAATAATTTGGTTCTGATGAAAAAAAATTCTGTTTACCATTCCATTATGGTCTAGTAAATATTATAAAATTCATAACTTTTATTTTATAATTTTGACAAATAATCTTTTTAAAGAGTTTTTTTATGTTTGGATTCATGAATGTATTTTTGAAATTATATATGTTCCTGATTATAACTTTTAAAATGACATGTCCTCTGTTTTAAATGTTTAAATTACAGATCCTCGGCCCCTGAGGTGGTTTTTCTCTGGAATCTTGTAAAAACAAGAGCATTACGACATAGATCTAGACAATAAGACATAGGTCTAAATAGCAACTCTGAAAGGTTGAATGAAGAAAACATCGACAGAAAGATAACTTGTATACCTAAGACTAAAGTCTGAATGATCAATTGATAAGGGAATCGGTTAAATTAAAGAACTCCTTTTATTTTGTTACTCTCAATTTTCAATGGTTTTACATATAAATGTAAATTTCTATGATTAAAAAATTTCACTAATTTGATTATTGAAAAAATCAATGTATATTTAACTGAACTCCAGTTTGTGAAAAAAAATTATCAGGAACTAGTATTTTTTATAAAATTTAGATTCCATATTGACAGATACTGATAATATTTAAGTTTATGATGAAAAAAAAAAAAAATTAAGAACCCTTTTCCCCTTTACATGTCTAAAAACTACCTTTTGAATAGGGTTTTCCTTCTAAAAAAATTTAGTTCTAAAAAAACTGCCAAAAAAGTATCTAAAAATGGTTTTTGAAATACTTAACAAAAGATCAATACCATAACAACCAGGCATTCCTTAACAACAGTTTCGAAATTATAAAAGCAGATTAAAAAAGTTAACACTTATCTGTGTTTTTCTTTCTTCACCACACCCCTTACTCAAATAACTTTTTCTTATGTAAAAAAGAGGTGAATATGCAGTAAAAGCTGTTTCTAAATTGTATAATTAGAATACTGGCCATATCAATGTCAGAAAAAAACAGCTAATAATTGTATAATAAGCCTATGATGAAATTATAACTAATAATTATTATTGTTATTCTGCTTTATACATTGTAAGAAGGATTCAACATGACCATGAATATGTTTAATTAATGAAATATTTAATGACTAATGACTTAGTTGAATATTCCATCAATTAATTAATCATTCAATCAAATGCTTTCATGTCACATTAAATCTTCAATCAAATATGGAAATAAATGACTTGAAGTCATTGATTTTAATGTGAAGAAAATGGTAAAATTATTAGCTGTTTATATATTTTACAAAAAGTAACCAAAATATTGTATTTTAGAAATTATAGAAAGAAAGTGAACATGAGACCAACTGAAGAAGATGTGGACTGATAAGAAAATCAAGCTTGGAAAGTGAAATAGGATGTTCTTCGAGTATATGAAAGGCAAACAATCAGGAAAAGTTATTTATCGAGGCTAAACCTCCATGTAACTTCTCAAAAAGAATATTTTTACAGATTCATCAAGTAGTTTAACCTTTTGTACACCATTAATACATTCTCAATATGAATTACTTTATAAAATGTAATATACCTTTTTTTAATAATTGTTTTTCAATTTTAAGAACAGGTTACTTCTTAATTCAAATAACTACTCATTTTAACCTCAGAAGGCAGGGCAGACCCCAATTCAAATCTTAATTAAAGTGATGAAGCGAGGGTCTTCTATTTAATGGGGTGTTAGAAGTGATGCTGACAAAATTAAACTTATATTTAGCAATGATTTTTCCAATGATTGTAAATTTTCTCTCAGCAAAAAATAATGCTTTGATTTTTTATTTTTAGAATAATGGTTATGAATCTCATATAATACTATTATCCACAACATTTCTCTATTGTATAGTAACACCTACTTCTGTATTGAACTATTCTCTTCTTTTTTTTTATTGCATTTTAACTCTTTCAAAAATTTCAAATATTAGTCAATAAATCACTGAAATAAATAAGTAAATAAATCAATCAAACGAAATTCTTGATTTATTATTCATCTTGATCAGTCTCTGGAAATGTATAACTAATTCAATCATTTGATTCGATAAACATTTTGATTAAATGAATCACCAATAATAACTAATCAGCATTAAAGTTGAAAATAAAATAAAATATAACAATTTAAAAAAAAAAATCCCATCTCATAAATAATACCAGTATCTATCAATTTCAAATAAAGCATGCTTTCAGGATTAATAATTAGAAAATGTTAATGAATAAGTCAGTTAAAACAACTATTCCAGAAATACAGCAACCAGAGACTAAATAAAAAATAAAAAAATTATCATTTAACAATAAGATGTATTCCATATTCAAAATTTCTAAAAGTAATTAAATGAATGAGTTAACAATATTCCTTCCAAAAGCAGTTAATTTACTATAAGTAAATTGAAACAATAATAATCCAACCCAAAGTTCTTTACATATTAGTCATTAGTCCAGTTACAGTTGAGAGTTAGTTAGCAATGAAGTGGTTAGTTTGGCAGCTTTTATATGCCTTAAGAAAATAAGATAAAAATAAAATGAGTGACTGGAAGTGAGAATAAGTGAGAGTAAAAGAGGTGCATGTATAGCTTACGATGCAAGCCGTTCCCCGAAATACTCTACTGTGAGACAGACTCTAGGGGGAGTGAGAGGAGGTGCGGTGTGTTTGCAGGGGTGAGTTAGTGCGATCAGTAGGTGGCGTGTTAATGTTTGAAGCTGGCATGCCTACGACTACTGTGCAATAAATTATTTCAGTATTTCAATGCCCTCAATTCTAATAAATATTCCAATAGTATTGAAATTTATGGAACAAAAAAAGGTAAAATATGAAGATGAATGAAATTCAATTATTTTAATGCCAAAAATCTTTCATTTAAATTTTTTCCCTATTATGAGCTTAATTTGAAATGATTTCAATATTTCCACAAGCTAATAAATAACTCAATTTTCCATCATGAATCTCGTAAATTTTCTTCTTAATAACAATTCAAGACAATGAAATTATTTCAAGTCAAATAATTAAAGATTTTAATGAAAATAATATTAAACCTAGCTATAGTATATTTAATTTAAAAAACTAAATTATGAGGACTTAGCTTGACAACTGTAGATATCACTTTTGATAATACAAACAAGCATTAATAATCGTTTAATTTAAATTCCATGAAATTTTATACTAAAAACACAGTTGTAAAAATATTAATTATTTGATTAGCTCAATATGATTCTGTGCCATGTGATATATTTAAGTAATAGTTATTGAATGACAAAATTCATTTCTATTAATTAACAGCTCATAATTTAATAAAATATATATAAATGTTAGGCATTGAAATAGCAGTTTACAAATTAAATGAAAATCAAAAGATTCTACGTGTCATGTGCACACGTGCGCACAAACATTAAAAAGTCACCATATAATTTTTTAAATAGCAAATAATAAAACTTTAAATCACAAAAAAATAACTTTAATATTGCCAGTAGTATTTTTATTTATTTTGTTTTGTGAATATACATACACGCACACGTACATAACACACATTATAATAAGAATATAAATGAATGTTAATGTAGTTTTAAAAATATTATTGAAGAACTTAAATCTAAATAACCATTCTAATACTCAATACTTTTTGAAAGTTTTAGTAAAAATGAGAAATATTGAGTTCTTTTTTTCATTTTCTGAGATTCTCATTTTTACTTTATTTTGAATCAAATTAACAAAAATCATTAAAACCTTTATGAACTAAAAATATAGGCAAAATCTTGAAGATTGGGCTTTCAAATCAACTTAGAAATTATATTAATTTTGTGTTTACACATTCATTACTGTCAGGCCTAGTTTACAATGTATTTAGTGCAAGGTACTTGGGAACTTTTCACTCCAACAATTAAGTAGCTAACTGGTTATGGATTCCTACAATTTGGAAACTTGAAACCATTACAACCAGATTAATTACTACTTTTTAGTGTTGTAGATAAATTTATGTATCACTATATTATTCTAAAGGCCCAATTGTGATATTATGCAAATATGTTATAACAAGAAGAGGTAATATTCTTAATTAAATTTGTTCAGAGTTATTGATGCATTTTAAGTTTTATACATGGACAACATATCAAAGAAAAAAAATGTAACTTCTCATTCAACAAGATAATACTGCCTGGAAAGTGACTAGTACTTTAGAATTGGCACTAAAACATGTAATCTAGACCTTAATGTCTGTACTATTTTGTCATTATATTAAAAACTCATTGGTACATTTTAAATACTAATTTATCATTATATTAAAAACTCATTGGTACATTTTAAATAAGCTAATTTTATTTTAATTTCAGCTATTTTTTTATCTTTCAATTTAGATTAACTTTAAAAGGTTTTCAATTAAATTTGCCAGTTTTCCAAATAATACTAAAATTAAAGAACCTATTATATTTATCTTAAAAAACAAAAAAAATAAATAATAGAAAGTGTATTCTCTCATTTTCAAATTATAGCACCAAAATACAGATGTCAAAGAAAAATTTCATCCAAAATTCAACAGGGCATATTATTTTATAATAAAATCACATCTAATGTATAGACCTGAAATCTGGATAAGAAAAATAGATTTTCTTCCTGTAAGTATTACTACTGTAGTCACAACAGGCTTCAGCCATTATTTGACCTTTATTAGGCAAAAATAACAATTAATATCTACCAACAATACAAAACTACACAAAAATCACCAATATAGTAAATAAATAAATTACAATGTGTTAAATAAATGAATTAAAAACTAATCACCTACCATATTTGAACAAAACTTCTTTAGCTGGTATTACACATTGCCTTTCAAAAGAAGATAACATTTCTAATTTCCTAACCAAATGGACTGCTCCCTCCATCCCGTGCTTAAGTTTATTACTTTTAATTTATAATCGGTACATTTCTCATAATTCATATTTTGAACATTTATTTTATTCTTAATTTTTATTTAGTTTATTGTTGTTGTTATTAATTGTTATTTTACCCTGATGTCAGTCAAATAAAAGCTGGAACCAGTTGCAGCAAAAGTGAAAATATTATTCTCTTTTTCTAACTATTTTCATATTGGTCTGTATGTTTTTTATTTTTAAGTCTATTTATAAGTCATCAAAATTTTAAAGTCTACAGATACTGTAATTATTTCTAATGGTTCTTAGTGATAGAAAATTTCAGAGTACAAACATAAAATTAAATATTTATGCAGAGAAGCTAATTACTGATTCCTAAGTGAAAAAGTCTAAGGTGCAACTTCAATTAGAAAAATGAAGTAAAATACCACATTGGATCTAATTACCATTTTGATGGAAATTGATTTCAATGAATTTTAAGTTATAACTATAAGTATGATTTTTTTTCAGCTTGAAGAACTTATGTATCATTTAGTTGCTAGTCAGTGATTCCTCAAAACTCCAGAAAAAAAAATTAATACTTCATCTAGAGACATCACAAAAGATGTCTTCATTGTTCAGTCAAAAAAATGTATACAGGTATTATAAAAAAATATGGTTGAGATGAGACGTCATAAGAATGATGTGTTGATTTTTTAAAATATTAAAATCATGTTGTGGATTTTTTCTGAGGAAGGCAGAGGGACAGCTTAAATGAAGATTTTTTAAATTTATGATTCATAAAAATGAAAAAGAGAAATTGTCCCATGGGTGGACTGATTGATTTAATAACTCAAATCATAACCTTTGTAATATTTCTTGGTATTTTACAGTGTTTTCTTAATTATTTAGAGCTCCAGTTCTTTGTATTTTTTAAAAAAATAATTATTGTAGTAGAATCAGAATAATGCAATATGAGAAAATATATTTTTTTTTCAATTCCAAAAAAAAAAATTATTTATTCCTAACAAAAATCCTAGAGTTAATTTCATATGAATTATAAAATTTGTTCACTAAACATGATTGATAGTGATCAACTCCTGTTTTTGATTAATTATAATTTTCCTCTCAAACAGTTCAGTATCAATTGAATCCACAAAAATATAAAGCCACACACATATATTAAGTGCAATAGTACTGAATGAAAAACATTTAAAGCATCATATTTGTACCAATTTGAGTGTTCACAGCCTGACCATATCTTAGTACACAATACTACAAATGAAACTACACCTGTGAAGAAATAATATTAAATAGAGAACATGTGTATAACAGTTGTGAATGGATTTGTGAGTAGGGGGTGAGAATTCCAAACTTTTTCCTCTGACGTTGTGACACAAGTGTTCTTAAGTTAACTGCGACAATTTTACAACACTGACTACTATGTGAATTGAAAACGTGTATTAGAGTATGTGTGCAAGTTTCACTACAAACACCAAAAGTGTGTCCACAAATCTGAAACCCTTATCAACAATTTTTATTGTATTTAAATTAACGTAACTCAAGTCTTTCATTATTGTTATATTTTATTATTTAAATAAAAATCTGATATCTCGTGTGGATAAGAGTTTGACACAACAGACTACTTACATAATAATACAATCACCTTCTCAACATGGAGTAGTCTGCCTTCTTGCTGGCAGGCTTCTACACAAACCATACCCTTTGTTAGGTGTATTAACTTCCAAAATCACATTTCCTTTTATGGTAAAATGAAAGTTCAAAATTAAATTTCCCATTTCTTATACCTCAGCTCACAAGATAAATCAAAAGAATAGAGTATTTTATTTCAGAGTTATAAAAAAATAGATTTTAACTAATGATAATTTTAACCCCAAATTAGGTTGTATGAGTATATTTTACTCCTCTCCATAATAATTATCACTTTGCTTTTTTTTTTTATAGTATAAGATCACCCTTCAATCTAATAACTTATTGGAATAAAATTTTATGTATTTTTTAGTATTTGAAATAGATAAATTATCAAATGGAATTAATCACAACTCCTTGGATATGGAATTAAGTCATCTCAGATTTAATAGGATTTGTATATGCTCAAAATCATTTTGAATGTTGAGTTAATCACTCAAAAACGTTCTATAATAATTAGAGATGAAGTAAATAAATGATTCTTTGATGCTTACTAACATACTCACTTTTTTTTTCTGCAATTTCTAGTTTAAAAAAATATTGAAAATTTAATGTATAACCCTGAGTGCATGAATAATTTTTAAAACCAACATAATTATTTATTCTATTGATGACTGTTTTAGAAATAGATGAAAAAATTAACTTAATTGAAATATGATCTACAAATGAAGAAAGCATTGATAGTGACTTCAAATATTTTCCAAATAAAATAGAAAGAGAAGGGTAAACAAATACAAAATAGATTAAAGTTCAACAAAAGCCAAAGAAAATAATAATGAACCATCTACTACTTTCATATTTAGCTGAGGGATCCCGACTGTGAAAAATAAAGAGATAGTATTTGGGGGCAATACATGAATTTACTGCATGATCTAAGTTTTTTACAAGGTAAAATGTAAAGGAGTAAAATTTATTCATTGCCACCTTGATAGAGCAATAACCTTTATAGGGTAGATTAAGAGGTTCAGAAAAAAAAAATATAGCAACTTTCATAAAAATCAATTGTGATTTTAGTGTTAATAGTAAGCAATGTCATGTGCATAAATCGTGTTTCATGTGAAATTTCCTTTGCTCTTATTGTATGTATAGCATTGGAAATAAATAAATTATAGCTTAATGGTTAAATAAAAATTAAAACAAATTATTGCTGAAGCTTGATAAAGGTAAATATCTATAGCGTCCTGACTAATAAATAATCCTACAGCACATTATTATTATAATAAATAACTCCATTATGGAACTTATTAATATTATCACATTAAGATTGATGATTTATAAAAATTTTATTATTAGTGTACAAAACTTATATCTTGGTCAATTATTCTTTGAGATAAATAAAAAATCTTACAAGTTATTAATATTTAGCTCAAAATCAGCATTAATATACCTAATGTCAATTATTAACCTTCTGATGGTCATGCCTTCAGCTCAAAATTACTGGATTGCCTGAGCATGTGCCACATACACAGCATAGATTTGAGGTCTTTTACTTGGAAAAACACAAAGTTTCGAATAAAGGGTGATAAAAGATCAAGACAAAGTTCACACAAATAAGTTTTATTATGAAAAAAAAAAGAATTTTTTAACCTTTCCAAACGTATCGGTTTTGACGACATTATGTTGACTTTGGGAGCCAAACAATCATTCTTTTGTTGTTCCCATTCAAAATGGATGCATTTTATCAGCAATCTGAATCTGATTGCATTTGAAATCGTCCACTCTCTACAACTTTTCCAAGTGCAGCTGATGAGCATATCGCTCCATCTTTTCTTTTGATGCCCTCTTCTTCTTTGAAGGTCAAATGGAGTCCATTCTGTACCAATTTTTGACCATCTGTCATCTTCTCATCTTCGCACCAAAGGAGATGCCCAGCCCATTTCCATTTGCTCAATCTTGTTACCTTTAGTGTGCTAGTGAGTCCTGTTTCTTTCCGTATCCAAGAATTTTTTATTCGATCCCTTTTACCCACATTCACAATGCTTCTTCCAATATTATGCAACACCTGTACTTTACTCTCCTGAGCTATAGTCAGTGACCACGCTTGGCATCTATAAGTGACCACTGGGCTAATGCAACTGTTGAAGACCTGCCTTTTAAGGTCAATACTTGTTTTTCTTTCATGAAATGCCTGAGGGACCAAAACGTATTCCAGCCAAGTGCCAATCTCCTCTGGATCTCCTTTGCTCCTCTATCCGTGAATGATATTAACTGACCCAGATAAATATTCTTTTCAACATATCCCAAATTATGGTTGTTAATTTCAAACTCATCTTTTATGCTATTTGTCATAAGTTTCGTCTTCTGGTAGTTCGGATAAAGACCAACCTCTTCACACTTAATGTTATCATAGTCGGTTACAAATTTAGCTGGGTCTTTGGTACCAGGAAGGTTTCTAAGAGGGTTATGTTCAGGACTTCTACTTTACGGAATGTGATTCTTTTGCCAAATCCAGGAACTTGCTACTTTTTTGTTCTTAATTTGTATTGCCTTAAAGTGATTCTTGGCCAATGGTTTGTCCTCCTCATCATCGTCACTCGATTCATAACTGACTTCAGACTCAGACTTTTCCTTGGGAACAAAAATATTGTAAATCTCGTCAGTATCACTAAAATTATTTCAAAAAATCTTTATCACCTGATTCCACAATATTTAATCACAGGACTACCATATAGATCCAAAGACGAATCAATCTCATTCATAATAAATTGAAAATTTTTGAAATAGTAATGTAGAAGGTTGCAGTTATGTAAGTCATACAAATTTCCATTCACAAGAGAATATCTCACAACAGCATTGTCAAAAGGGTAGTGAATTCTTTCCCATGTTGCAGCAGAAGATATGTGGTGGCCCCAACACTGCCACTTGGAACCCTAGTTGAACTTGGTAGCCAATGGAAAATGTATATGTGTCACATACCACCAGAAGGTTAATAGCCGTTCAATTATTTTAATAACAAAAATAGTAATATGGCCCCGTCTCAATTCCCTCAGTAGAAAACATATGAATTAGATTTTTTAAAGCATAATTCTCTGCTATAGTTAATGAATGTAAATGAGCAGTAATGAAATGTCATCGTATTTACTGAAATAAATATTCAATA